>NC_079455.1:1095323-1112823 GCF_903798145.1 Danio aesculapii
AATACAGCGTTGACATTTAAACAGTATTTGTAAGTAATACACAACAACATGCATTATATATAATTAGTTTATATAGTTTATATATGAACTGAAGAAGTGCTGTGGCCTCAAAGCAAGAAGATTGTTGGTTCGAGCCTCAGCTGGGTCAGTTGGCGTTTCTGTGTGGAGTTTGCATGTTCTCCTCGTGTCTGCGTGGATTTCCTCTGGGTGCTCCGGTTTCCCCCACAGTCCAAACACATGCGCTATAGGGGAATTGGGTAAGCTAAAATTGTCCGTAGTGTATGAGTGTGTATGGGTGTTTCCCAGTGATGGGTTGCAGCTGGAAGGGCACCCGCTGCGTAAAAGATATGCTGGATAAGTTGGCGGTTCATTCCGCCGTGGCGACCCAAGATTAATAAAGGGACTAAGGCGATAAAGAAAATAAGAGAATGAATTATATTTACAAAGAAATGAACTGCATTTATAACAATACAAGCTTTCCTTTAAGAAGAGATAAAGTCATAAGATCAGTTAATATTATCTTTAAAATAACAGATTCGTCTTGCTGGATATTATCATTAATAAATGAACTAACATTTTCCCAAAGTTGTTCTGTATTTTGACAAGTCCAAAATAAATGAGAGACTTTATCTGTATGAAATTGATCAAATAAATATATTGTATATCAATATTTGATTTAAAATCTTAAAATGTTGAACTGCAAAACTTGTTAATTAATTTAAAAGATTAAAAATGCATGCAAATCAGCATGACACTGCAGGAGAATAAAGAGGTAACTTTTTTAAAGTTACTTTTTTATATAAAGACTTTGTCATTTCTACCTAAACTGAAATTTGCCTTTGCCTATTTTATTGCAATAACAGCAAAACAGTTACTGCATGTACAAATCAAACTAAAAAATATAATCTGTACAAACCATACAGAGATTACTTTTTCTAGGAATTAATGAGGATTATAACTGTAAATAAAGCACCATTTTTAAGTTTTAACAGTTCCAGCTCTTGTTTGAAGATGCGTAAAATGGGGTTTACAGTACATTTAGTATATTTACATCTTGTAAAAATTCAGAATAATTAACAGAACCTACCAGGTTTACGAATATGTTTACGGTTATGTTATTAACGTAACAGGTTTATAACTTGCATTAAATATTTTTATGCATTTACACGTTTCATGTTATATATATATATTACTAACTTTTGCTTAGTGCTATTCCTTGGTAAAAACCCAAAACAACATGTCTATGTCTATAATATAAAGAGAAATCATTAAAATATAGCATTAATCCGTTTTCAGTAGAAATTTCACATTTATGTCACTTTTAAATTTCTGCTTGAGAATATTAAAAAAGTCTTGTGTTTATAAAATCTTTTAGTTTAATAAAAAAGGTCTGTCGACTCGATCTGTGAGGTCAAACGTGTATTTGCGTGATGGCGTCATGACGCTAGAGGTGGAGCTGCTTATTTGAAAGTGGCGGGCAGGATCTTTTCTCAGACTCAGAAAAAAAACGCTATTCCCGGATTTATCTATCTGGATAGACTCCTGTCGGTGTCTATTTGTGTCTGTATGATATAACATTTCCATGCGAGAGCGACTAGGATTATGATTTATGTCGTGTAGCTTGGATCTGTCGTCGATATTGTGTAAAAATAACGTTTAATGCGCTTTTCTCCTCGAGCTCCATAGCAGCTGACGCAGAGCGGAAGGTGAGGATAAGATGAGTTCACAATAATATCAGTTATCAAAGCTCTTTATCTCTTTTTTTGTTAGTTTTCCGATGTTTAGCTCGAGTGTAGTCTTTATATACACGTGACGTTAACTTAGAAAGTGTATTTGATGTTGACGGATAAAAGTGCAGTCAGGCTTTAGGCCCGTTTTATTGTGTTTCTTTAATCAAGTTATTTACTTTAAATCGGTTTAAAACACACAATATTGGACAAAAGTAGTTAAATCTTGCCTAACTTTTCTGTTAGTTGCTGTGAACGGCTATTAGTGAGCTATCTGCTATACTAACGTTAGTTTCATAAGGCTAGTGTGTTTTAGTTAACGTTGGTTTTATATATAAATACATTTGAACTTTGGCGTTCAATAAAATACTAAAAAGGATTTAAAAGGTTAATAGATTAATTATTGTGAAGTACTATATTGAGCACAACTTTACACGGTGTCTATATTGTTTACCACGTCAACAAAGTTGTATTGTTACTTTGACAGGCATTGCCTGGTAATGATTTCACTATTTAGATTTAGCAAAAATACTTTCCTGAAATAATATTAAGTAAAAGTCTGAACTTGGCCGAAGTTATGAATTTTCAAGACATACATTTAGATATTAGAAAGAGTTTAGATATAATATAACGTTGCATTTGTAATTCTGAGGCTATACAGTTTAAGTAAGGTAAAGTGCAATCAATTGAACACCTTAACTGTCATCCCACATTTAGAGTTCCTGCTTGAAGAGTTTTGGTCATACATGCATATTAGGTGTCAAATTTTATTATATTTTTATTTGCTAAAATACATTTGTTGTCGATTTTGTGTAAAAAAAATAACGTTTCATCCACTTTTCCCCTCGAGATCCATAACAGCTGACACAGAGCAGTTTGCTTTAACATATTATTTATAATTTGGCTAGGAAAATCAAAATTTGTATTTTTTTTTGTTGTTGTTGAAGCAAGTAAAATCTTTTCTACTAGCCTATAACAATAAATCCCTAGCGTTTAGCCCTGTATACGTTTGACATTTAATTCATAATGGTTGTAAATGGGTCTGAAATTTGACTTGGTGAGACCTGCAAAACTCTTTTGGTCTGTGCAAACTGACTTTGTTAGACGATATGTGATTGTAATTTGTAATTCAACATCATGTGCTTTTTCAGAATGACCAAGGAGGACGAGAAGGCCATTCCCGTGAGGGTTGCGTTGAGATGCAGACCCCTGGTGCCCAAAGAGATCAATGAGGGATGCCAGTGCTGCCTTAATTTTGTACCCAGTGAACCTCAGGTCTGTGTGTCAGGTCATTCCTTTTACACGTGTGCGCCATGTCATGCTGTAAAATATTAATAGTCTTTTTTTACTCACATTTCAGGTGATTGTTGGCAACGACAAGGCGTTCACCTTTGATTATGTGTTTGACCCCACAACAGAACAGGAGGAAGTTTTCAACACTGCTGTGTCTCCTTTATTATCTGGACTTTTTAAAGGTTTGTAAAGCAGTCCCAGGACCAATTCTGGAGACAACAAAGACTTTGGCCCAAACCTAATTCTACCCCTTAGCCCTTTCCTTGCTTTTGCGCATTCAGGGGAAGGGTTTGGGATGTCCCAATTCTCTTTAGCTTGAAGGCGTAGGACTAAGGGGAAGCGCTAGATATCCATTGAAATGGAAATTTTCCAGGACCACACTAGAAACCAAGGAGTACTAAAACTTTTTTTAGCCATTTTTAAGAATTTTGACAACATATAAACATACCTTTTAAATAAATTTGGCTTTCTAAAATCCATAATATTAACTACTGTATAGTAGTCCCACACACTTTCACATCTGTCACTTGATGACACTCAAATATCCTGTCAGAAAAGTCTAGTGGCTGGGAATGAGCTTTCTACAGTGTCTGCTATAATGTTAATATTGTGTTCGTGTGTTTACATAGATGAATATGGCCACTGTGTAAATGCACAGTACAGTTATGAGCTTATTGCCACAGAATATCACTATAATAACCTAATATCCTCGCCTTCAGTGATTTCCTGAAGCTAAATACCAATAAAACTGGAATAACTACAGCAGGTCTCATATGATCAATCCTATATGAAGAGCTCGCGACGACATATAAAGTATGCGGGAGTTGTAGTACTGGCCCACTTCATAGGGGTAAATTTGAAGCCCTTCACACTTTAAGGGCCAAGGGGAAGGGGTTAAAAATGGGCCTTATTTTACATGTTGTATAAGGGGTGTAACAGCAGTATGTAATGGATATGTTCATTGCTTGCACTCACAGGTTATCACGCCACTGTTCTGGCCTATGGGCAGACGGGGTCAGGCAAGACGTTCTCTATGGGCGGCACATACACGTCCGAACAGGAGAACGAGCCCACAGTCGGGGTAATCCCTCGAGTGATACGACGAATCTTCCAGGAGAAAGCTAAACGCACAGACTGTGAATTTGTGCTAGCTGTATCTTACCTCGAGGTATCGATTTCTGTGTTTGACTTAAGTCTTTGTGTGCTGTTGGGATGTTTTCATCCACTCTCTCTGGGCAGATTTTGAGTCTTAATTTGCTCACAACTTTCTCTGTGTTTCAGCAAATGGGATGATTTTGGTGACATCTTATTTTGACACTCATTTTGGGAAAATGGTTTGGAGTTTTTCAAAAACTCAACGAGCTTTGGGCAGATTTACACTACTTTCATTATGTTAGGGGCTGTTTTTGTCCAATGACTTCCATTATAATGAGATGCAGAGCCATGGCAGCATATAATCATGCACTCTTGATTGTTGTTGGTTTTCCCTGTTCGGAAGAGAAACAATTTGTCATTTTTGCCGTTGATCATCAGTTGCAGTGCAAAAAAAAGCTTAGTTTCTGGCTTTTATATCGAGTTATAAAGAGTATAGTGTGTGTTTTTAGAGAGAGTGAGAGAGACCCTTTTTGCACATCTTTATATGTCTGAGTAAATCAAAATAAGCCTCTCAGAACACAGTAAACCTAGTGAGTGTATTTCTCCACACACACTGTAATTTGCCGTTTTACTCCATATAAAAGCCAAACCTTTTTACACAGGTCTATCTAAAGGGTTAATGCTGCCAACCAATGATCGACAATAACAATTACACTTCTTCCCAAAAGGCAAAACCACCAATCAAGAATGCATGGTTATATGCTGTCATGGCCTCGCAATCAAAAAATGTGATTTTAATAGTAGTCAATGATGCAAAAACAGCACCAATATAACTATAGGGGAGTCCATTTGAACAATAAACAAGGCTTAAATAAACTTTTATCTTCTTTATTCTAAATTCCCCTTCAGAGATGAGACCTTTTATCAACGTTTACATTTTAAATAAGTGGCAAGAGGAGTGGGATGCATTGGAAAATAATAAATTATATGAAATTCAACCTGATATCTCCGAGTTAAGACATTTTAAGACTAGATGTGATCACGTGATTTTTACCAGATCATATCGGACATACAAGATTAACCCATGGTTTTCTGCTCAAAGGTGAAGACCCCACTCAATGTTTGTACTGCACAATTCTCTCATACTGTAAAACACATTTTACTGGACAGACCTGCTTTTAATGATTCAGAAGGCTTTTTTTTGTGAAATTAACTCTCTTAAGGAAATTTTAACAGTGTTTTAGAATTTTTATAATGTATTAACACTAAAAATCTTAAGTTATGTATTCATTTGTTGTTTTTAAATAGTATATTTATCACTGAAATGTTCTTGCCATAAAAAAATAGCCTTGGTTGCTGACATGGCATTAAATATAAAAGACATTACAAATCTTCATTGTTTTTGTGTAACTCAAGGGTGATGCTACCTATCGTTTTTATCTTAGATTTACAATGAAGAGATACTGGACCTGCTGTGCACATCAAAGGACAAACCTGTGATCAGCATCAGAGAGGATCCTAAAGATGGCATCAAGGTGATTTCTATTGACTAAATTAAATGTGGGTCAATAATTACTGTAAGGGTATGTTTGTTTATATATTAGCATTGGTTTTGATATGCATGCAAACATTTGAAACTTGGTGCAATTTATAATCTCTTGATAAATGACTCCAATCACTTATCGCAGAAAAAGAAAATGCAGATTTAGTAAATGCAGTCCTAAGGTGCGTCCCAAATCGCACACGTATGCACTATTCTGCGCAATTCTATAGTATAAATAGTGTCAGTAGTGTGTCCTAATTAAAGTGTGCTTTAATTACCCGAATGAAGCACTCATTCAACTGTTAAGCACTGGGCTTTGTGTGTGCGAAATTCTGTCGTACGGCGCTGTGAAAAGGGGCGGGATTAAACAAGATGATTAGACAATTTAAAAAGCCAGCGATTGCTCCATGTTTTAAATTTCTGTCCAGGGAGGTCGTGTTTTGATCCTCGATTGGTCTCACGCAGTCAAGTGATGCGATTTCGCAGGTCAGAGTTCACCAAGCTTGAACTTTGCACCGCAGCAACATGCGAAACTTGACGCATGACCCTGCGTTTCCGGTCTGACGCATTCGCGTGCGTATGAATGGAAGTCTATGGGAAGAAAAGTCAAGTGTGACCGCAGCTTTAAAATGAAATATGTAATGGACATTTCACACACTCAACAGACGCTGCTTTGCTCAATTAATGGAAGGGGTGGAGCTTTCGGGCGCTCATGTTGGATAACTATTTATTTTGGACGGTGAAAGCAGTATTCTCCTACGAGAGTGATCATAGCGCCTCCTGATGGTGAATGTGGTTATATTATTTGGCGTTTTGGTCATTTATTTCACTAATTTGGCAACCGTCAAACGTCATCTGGGAAGCGGTTGAAATTTCCGCTTAGTAAAAACCTATTAGCGTTCCATCTGGGATGACACCTCATTCATATACCATGCTGTTGAGTGTGTAAGTACATGGTGTATAGTGCAAGTAAGTACAGCTCTACAGTTTAGCATTTACATTTTAGAGTTGAGTAATTTGAGCAGTTGTTTCTGCATAAGTGTGATAACCTCTCAAACTTGTGCTCATGTTTGTTTTTTTGTCTTGATGGTTTAGATTGTAGGACTAACAGAGAGGGACGTGTTGAACGCTCATGAGATGGTGTGTTGTCTTGAGCTGGGGAACTCTGCAAGAACAGTAGGCTCAACAGCCATGAACGCGGCCTCGTCCCGCTCGCACGCCATCTTTACTATATCACTGGAGCAGCGGCGCAACGGAGACAAGTATGTGAACTCAACAACACACTGTTAACCCTTTCTGTTGTCTGAGTATTCTGTATACACTATTTCGTTCTTCACTAAACCTGTAATATAAAGCAGATCAGTTTACCTTTAATCCTCAAATCTATTCAGCATGAAGGAACAAGCTGATCCTCATCACACGCTGAATGTTTGGGTTTATAAGGAAGATCTTCATTCGTTTTACTCATGAGAAAAAAAAGGTCAAATTTATGCAGACCTGAAAGTCTATCTCATCTGAGAAATGTGTTGTTTGTGAAGGACGGATGTCATGGTCTCCAAACTGCACTTGGTGGATCTTGCTGGATCCGAGAGACAAAAAAAGACCAAAGCAGAGGGAGATCGACTGAAAGAGGGTAAGTGCCATCAAAACGCATTAATTAAAGGTGTACTCCTAATAGGTACAGTTGCTTTGCACCGTGCCGAAGCACACTTCAGTGTTTCCTCCAGGATTTTTTCCAGCTGTGGCGGCAGGCCTTTTTTACACCGATCAACCAACTACCTGTGGTGTTATTTCAATGACAAATGTCGTGAGCACAGTATTAGAGGTCGAGATCGCATTTATGTAATAGCCTACACATGCAGATCTCTTTGCTTGCGCGCTGAATTTATTATTTTTTTCTGCTCGTGCACAACTTGCACGCCCCTCAGATAAAAACCGCTTTAAGAGCACGCAGATCTTCTTGTGCGCTCTCAAATAAACACTGCTGAGGCGTGATTTAGTGCGTTTATGTATGTATTCAAGTATGCGTCTAGCATTTATTAGATTTGCTAGGAATATTTATGAATGCCTCCGGTATTAATGCGTCCTGAAATAAAGTAAAACGGCTATACGTCGTGTTTGCTGGTCTTTACATCAAGCAACAGTCAGTCAGTCAACACGTAACCTTAAAGGGTTAAACAAATGACGCACAGCACTACTAAGGTTACAAGAAAGTTTGCGCTGTTATAATTCACTTAACTTTTAATACGTTTTGGTGCGATTATCACCCGCTATTAAAAAACAATTGAATGTTTTGAATGAGAAGCTGTAATGTAGCCGTGGCGGTATGAATCTTGGCGTGGCGCCCCACCATGGAAGAACGAATGTAGCGGAAACCATGCACTTGTCCCCTCTCCCCCGAAGGCCTGCACTCACACTGTATCTTTACCTTCCGAGCTGGAGCATGGTTACGTCATCGATGACGCAACTGTTCAGTTTAACAGAAGACAAGCGCTCTAGTTCAGCACAATGGAGATTGGTTTAGTTATATGGTTTTTTTGGGGGGGATGCAGTGCATTTTTTTGCTGAACAGATCCAGCGCTTTTGACGCTCATGAAGTCCTCGTGCTGCAGGTATTAGGAGGTTTGCTGAAGGAGCAGTGAGGGGTTTGCATCTTTAATAAACTGATAGTTCATGTTCATTGAACAGTAAGAATGATTAATAAATCCATATTACATGGACCCTCGTCTGATTATGCATTTTATGCCACTACTGATTTGCTACGTCTCTCAACAAAAGTGTATTTCAGGCCAGCGCTGCACAATGCTGGAAAAAGATGTGATCTTGAGTATTACAATAAAGATATTTCTTACAATATAACGTTTCTCTAGAGCAGGGGTCGGGAACCTTTTTTTTTTTTTTTTTTTTTTTTTTTAAGCAAAGAGCCATTTCTGATTTGTTTCATCAAATGTAAATATTTTTTTAAAGACCATGTTTTTAAATTGTGCAAGTATGGATAAACAAGCAATGCATAAAACGAATGTTATTAATCACATGTCTGTGATAATAGTATAAGCAATATAGATATCAAAGTAACTATATTTTCATACACGCTTTTGAAAACTCTACTGATATAACATCTTAAAGCATATCAACTTCTCGCACAACACATGCACATAACCTCATTCATTTTTGATGATGCATTATGTATCACCCATACATAACCAATTCTAGCAAAATTTTAGGTAATTGCTTAACATCTCTATCTCTATTGGAGGTGTCAATATGGTTAAAAAAAACACTGTAGTATTTACTATAAATTACTATAGTATATTTTCATGTGGGTGTCTGATGAAAGTATAAAGGAGAACACAACAATAAAGTCGTCAGAAACTGTGGTGGTGTGGAGGAATGAGCGAGAAGTCTGCTTCGGTCTGTTTTAAAATCCTGACGTCACCAAATCAACCAATAGAAAACTGAAAAGGGGAAAAAGACAAGCAAGATCAGTTGAACGAAAGATGTTGTTCATGAGTGCTGACATTTGAACTGTTGATTTAGTTATTTTAGTTTAATATTAAAGTGACGTCTGTGTGTTTTAGCTTTTGGAGTATGTGGTTCTTCGACACGTTCTTGTCATTTGTTGCAGGAATCAGCATCAACCGTGGTCTGCTGTCTCTGGGGAATGTGATCAGCGCTCTGGGGGATGAAAGCAAGAAGGGCAGCTTTGTGCCGTACAGGGACTCCAAATTAACACGACTCTTACAGGGTAAGATTCATTCAGAGCTAACCATTGTCGATTAAATCATTTTCAATACACCATATAGCAAATTTACGAAAAATTAAGACTTAAAGGGGACCTATCATCCAAAAATCACTTTTATAAGGGCTTTAAACACAGTTGTGTGTCAGCAGTGTGTGAATATAACCAGAATATAACAAGCAACAGCAATGGGAATTTACTGCTTCACTACATTAGCCAGTGATGATGCAGACCTTGAAATGGAGACGTTCTCTTATCTCTTGCTCATGAGAACGAGTGTC
This sequence comes from Danio aesculapii, assembly GCF_903798145.1. Classification (NCBI taxonomy): domain Eukaryota; kingdom Metazoa; phylum Chordata; class Actinopteri; order Cypriniformes; family Danionidae; genus Danio; species Danio aesculapii. The sequence continues at coordinate 1,105,002 of NC_079455.1, forward strand.
GCTTGAATCCACAGTCATAAGATAATAATAATAATATCGAATATTATAGCAATAATTATAGGAAAATGGTAATAATAAAATATAAGACCATAATGAAATGATTAATACTAATCAATAATATGCATTTAAGTAATAATTAATAAAATTATATATTGATAATTATATAAAATAATTAAATGAAGAATAAATGAATGTAAAACACAACACGCATGAATGGTTGCTTATTTGAAACAACACACACACACACACACACACAAGTTCGCTACATGGATTTTCAGATGCTTAGTTAGATTCTTTAATATATTTCTCCTTTAAATTTTTTTTATAATCACCTCTATTCATCTATATATTTCTTTAAAAAGTATTTTTTTAGGAATAATAATAATAGCTGTTATTGCTTAATATCCAGACATTGTTTTAGAATCTTTCCTCAAATTGCTTAACCCTTTTCACAGACTCTCTCGGAGGAAACAGCCACACCTTGATGATCGCGTGTGTGAGTCCAGCAGACTCTAACATCGAGGAGACCATCAACACGCTGCGTTATGCCGACCGTGCACGAAAAATCAAGAACAAGCCGGTCCTCAATGTTGACCCACGAGCAGCAGAGATGAAGAGACTCAAACAGCAGGTACGCCAACTACTGGGAGTTTACAGTTGGTCAAAATTATTCACGCTCTTGAGAATATTTTCTTTCCTAATATTTCCCAAATGATGTTGAACAGATTCAGGAATTTTTCACAGTATTTCCTATAATATTTTTTCTTCTGTAAGTCTTATTTGTTTTATTTCGGCTAGAATAAAAAGTTTTTAAAGCCATTTTAAGCTCAATATTATTAGCCCCCTTCAGCAATATTAGTTTTGGATGGTCTCCAGAACAAACCACTTTTATACAAGCATTTCTTTATCATAATGAGTTGATCCTATTTTATATGCATTTTCCTCTTATGCACAGGTTCAAGAGCTGCAGGTGATGCTCCTTCATGCTCGTGGTGGTGTGGCTCCTGTGCTGAGCGGGTATGGTCTGAGGATTTACATTTAGCAGTAGCTTTTAGGAATGGCTTGATTAGGGTATCATTTAAAATAAAGAAATTGTCTCTTTTAATGTACTGTCTTAGGACTTATTCACGCCAAATGCATCTTTGCTTCTAAAAACCTGAAACGCAGCACTCAGTAATCGGTTTTAAAAAAGCACAGAGAGAGATCCACGTGATGTGATATTATGAACGTGATGTAATGACAATAACGGACTCCTTAGAAATAGGAAAACAATATGTTATGATAAGCACTTGAAGATGCACCATATAACTCGTATCATATAAACTGAAACTCACAATGTTTGGCCCTCCTCTGAGCTCTTCTGATACGGCATTTATTAATCATAGTTCACCGTTTCTTAATGCATGATTAAAATCTAAATTGTTAATATAAGTCAATGCAATGTGAGTTTACCTGAACAAACAATGAATGACTTTTGTTCCAGTAATACCATAAACAAGCATGAATAAATACTGTAGTAAATCTATTGTTCATTGTTTGTTCATTTTCTTAAACACAAACTAATACAACCTTAGTGTTTCCGCCTGCTTTAACACATGCCTTTTAATCTTTAAAGGAAGTGATTACGTTTCAAAGCAGTTGCTCTGATCAGCTCATGTCTGGTTTGTTCTGCAGGTCTGAGCCAGCGGAGAACGTGTCGAAGGTCCTGGAGCAGAACCGCAGTCTGCAAGATCAGAACAGCAAACTGAGCCGAGAGCTGAGCGAGGCGGTGGGACAGACGGCCGCCATGTTTGAAAGGATGCTCATGGTACATTTTATTTGTTTAGGACAACATCTGTGTAGTTTAAGGATGTTGGCTTCTCCTCAGCACAGAGCAGCAAATTACGGTAATATGTAATGCTTATGTCCAGCAGTTTACAGGTATAAAAAGGTAGGGATGTCCGATCAGGACTTTTGCAGCTGATACTGAGTACTGATTCTGATGCCTCAAGCATTATAACTTTGCCATTGCATAAGCACATTTTCTCTCTATGTATGAGATCTTACCTTACCTAAGAGAATAAATTTAAGGATGTTGCATACATGAAATGGTCTGAAGCAGCTTTACCAAAAATGCTAGATAATACAGATAGAAAAAAAGGTAAGAAATTAGTAAGGGGCCGATCACACTGAACGCACCTATACGTTACAAAAACAAGGTGCACCACACTGCCTATTTTCCTGACAAGAAAAAAAGAAGCACGCTGGGCTTTTTATGTCGCTAGATAACTGAATCAGCTGTGTGTTGTGCGCGAGTGTTGTGATTGATATTGGTATAATTTTTCTATTTAATAACAAGGCTTGAAATTAACCTTTTTTCTTGGTAGCACTGGTGCTCATAACTTCGATAATTTAGCCGCACCAGACAAAAGTTAGTCGCACCCACCAAAAATTATGAGCACCGTTACTACACGTTTTATATTAACAGATTCTATTATATATTAACACTCTGACAACTAACAAATGAACAAAAATCTGCATGCGCTCACCGGCCCTGCAAACTTGACGTGAATGAGATGAACTGAATTAACAATAATAACTGTGCTGTTCTCACGGGTGCTGTCTGATATTGCACACATGATATTGACTTATAACTTATTATTTGCAGACGTCATCTTAATAGCAGTAACGGTCTTTTCATGAGTTGCAATATTAGTTTTATCTCGGTGAATGCATGGTGCGAATGCATTAGCGATGGTGAACGCGGTGACAGCATCGTGATAATTAAATGAAGCATTAAATAACGTTAGAACATCTCGTGCTTAATGTGTAAATTCAGTGGCAAACACTGTTACCTGAAAACTCTGTCCCGCCAGGTTTACGGTGAATGTCTTCAGTCATTTTCATAGCGGACTTAAACCACTAGAAGTCTTTTATCCGCTCTTGGAAAAGTGTAAATGCTGTATTGACATTCTCCACATGATCACTGATCAGATGTGCCGTTATTAGTAACTTTAGCTGGTTTTTAAAACTGAATCTGTCAGTGTTGTTTTCATTCTCTCGTATCCAGACCTTTACATTTAACGGCTGTAGCTCTGAAAAATAACCTGAGATATATTTTGAGGTCGCATAGATAAAATTTCAGGTTGCAATTTCAAGCCCTGAATAATATTGGGAAATTCAAGATTTGTGATTTATACAGCACCAGATAACTCAAAACAGCAACCACAAATCTCCTCCATCTTCAAAAGTCTCAGCAGTCGTCTCAACAAAATCTCTCCTCTGCTTTCATTTGATAGAATGAAACCGACGTAACTAATGTAACACGCTTTTTCCACTCAGAGCTGACTTTTTTTTTCTCAACTGCAAAAGCGCGAAGCACTGCAGGCGTTTAAAACGCGAGGTGCACAGGGCGCATTCAAAAAAGTTCCTCACAACCCAAAAAGCACCTTTCGTGTGATCAACCACTAACAATGCAATTAGGAAACGATGCTCATGTGCTGTAGAGCTGCTGCTGCATAACCCAGGCATGCACGTGCATCTTCCTCTGCTTGTAAACTTGTAAACAGACACTTGCGATCGGTTCATGAGATCGGCCAGATCAGCGAGTACCAATCGAGTTGTGACATGCTTATTGGGCGATATTGATCTCCGGTGGATCAATTGGATCATCCCTAGCTAGCAGTAATAGCTAATAGCAGTAATCTTCAAAAATTGCACAACATTTACACTGACAAAGTATTGCCTTTTCAAGCTGTGTGGTAAATAATGCACTCATGCACATACTAGGGCCGCACAATATATTGCAAAATTATCGCACTAATAGTATATGCGATGTATGTATTGCATACATGTGATAAATGACATTTATTAAATGCAACTGTTATCTAAATATGACCAGTCAGATGAGACCTTAGCATCTTTAGCACCACCTCCCCAGTAGTTGCTGTTCTGCTGTTGGCTGGAGCCCAAAGCTGAAAATAAACACTACTGGGGAAAATGACAACAGCCGATGAGAGTCCAGATCTGCTGAGGTTTTCAGTCATTCATAGTGTTTTTAAGACTAAATGTTTGCAGCTTGATACTGTTTTTTAGTCTGAATAAGAATTAAATGAATTAGATCCCTTGCCGTATTACACCTAAAACATGAACTGCCATAACTCAACAATGTCCGGGTAGTGTTGTCTCTTTCCCTGCCATTGACGTAATACCTCATAATTTAAGAGTGAATGGCCACCATTGGCATGTTGATCCTGGATTCAGTGTTGTTTATTTGGTTCGTCACCTAATTACTGTCATTTTAATTATTTAGATGGAGCAGACCAATGAGAAACTGCAAAGTAAACTGGATGAGCTGAGGCAGCATGCAGCGTGGGTATCAGCCGATAAGGTGAAGAATCTGTGGGAAAATCTGAACAGAATCTTTAATCGTAGATGTGTGTGATGCAGGTGTAAAGTGGACTTGCAGAGGCTGGTGGAGACTCTGGAGGATCAGGAGCTGAAGGAGAACGTGGAGGTGATCCAGAACCTCCAGCAGATCATCCTAGAACTGCAGGTAAAACACCTGAGATCTGTTCACAAAACATTTGCTGGAGCAGTAGGTTTTTTAAATGATCATTAACACCTTATAACATATTGGGTTTTTGAGGGGTTCCCAGAATATAAAATAATTACAACAAAACGAAGAAAGAAAACAAACGAAAATAACTAATAATTAAAACAAACATTATGAATGAACGAAGTCACAAATGAAGACAAACTACAACTTTTAATTTTGGTCATTTTAGTTAATTTTTTCTTCATTGTTATTAAATATATATATATATATATATATATTAAAATAAATCTATTTATATACCTGTCTATTGATATATAGAGCAAGGGATTGATGGTTAGATATAAAGTAGATGGATGGATCTAGATGAATAGAAATTCAAATGGGTAGATATGTAGATGGATAGGTGGATGGATGGATAGATATAAATGGATATATATAGATATAGAGATGGATGGATATATATAGATATAAATGGATACATCTATAGATAGATGGATGGATTTAAATGGATACATCTATACATGGATGGATGGATGAGTTTAGATGGATACATCTATAGATAGATGGATGGATGGGTTTAGATGGATACATCTATAGATAGATGGATGGATGGGTTTAGATGGATACATCTATAGATGGATGGATGGATTTAAATGGATACATCTATACATGGATGGATGGATGAGTTTAGATGGATACATCTATAGATAGATGGATGGATGGGTTTAGATGGATACATCTATAGATGGATGGATGGATGGATGGATGGATGGATTTAAATGGATACATCTATAGATGGATGATGGATAGATATAAATGGATACATCTATTGATGGATGGATGGATTTAAATGGATACATCTATACATGGATGGATGGATGAGTTTAGATGGATACATCTATAGATAGATGGATGGATGGGTTTAGATGGATACATCTATAGATGGATGGATGGATTTAAATGGATACATCTATAGATGGATGGATGGATAGATATGTAAATGGATACATCTATTGATAGATAGATGGATGGATGGATAGATAGATATGTAAATGGATACATCTATAGACATAGAGATGATAGGTAGGAATATAGATGGATGGATATGGAAATATAGATGGGTAGATAAATCGATGGATACATATGAAAATATAGATGAACAGATATATTGGTGGATAGATATATGATATGGGTAGAAATATAGGTAGATGGGTAGAAAATCGATGGCTAGATATATAGATCAATATATGAAAAATAGATAGATATATAAATGATAGATATATGTAGATGATATATAGGTTGAAATATAGATGGATATATATATGGATATATATATAGATAGATAGATAGATAGATAGATATAGATAGAGATAGATAGATAGATAGATATAGATAGATAGATAGATATATATATATATAGATATATATATATATATATATATATATATATATATATATATATATATATATATATATATATATATATATATATAGATAGATATATAGATAGATATATAGATATATAGATAGATATATAGATATATAGATATATAGATATATAGATATATAGATATATAGATATATAGATATAAAGATGATAGATGGATAAATATGTAGATGGATAAATATAATAATATATATATGGATAGATAGATAGAAAGGGAAACACGGCTGCTGCTGCCCCTTTGTGTTGGCATTGTACAGTTAAATGATTTAATTATTTTTGTTCAGGCTACATAAAATCTATATTTTAAATCAAATGGTGGATTGTTTGACATTCACCTTATTGTGAAGAATGTTGTCTTGTTGAGTTTGCAGTATTTTTTTAACCCTGATTGTCCAACAGAGGGAGAGTGCCGGGATTGCTGCCACCATTGATGCCATCACATCAGGCAATGCTTCATCTCTGGAGGCGGCTGCGCACTGTTCCCCGTCTGCTGCCGGAGCACAGGCTGTACGTGTCTGTTTGCATTGATATTTATGGTTAATGCTGCATGATATTGGGGATTGTAAATTGTGTGACTTGTAAATTATGCTTTTGAGAAATTGCTTCATAATTTGAAAAATCCCTTTTATACAGGGTTTAAGTGGTAACAGTGTGTGAATATCTCCAGCCTCTAATGGTCAACATGAATTAATTTGTATTGTTTATAATCAGACTCGATCAAATCAGTCTGCAGAAACACTTTGATTGACATTCTCCCTTTGTACGTGTCATCAGAGGGGGAAAGCCCCGCCCACTGGTGCCCATCTCTCCTTCATTAGCATAAACAGCAGCCCTGAGTGAGAAGCAGCCGTCTGTCCATTAGTAATTAGAGTGTTTGAGCTGCTGAAGATAATGTCAGCATAGACTAAGAGGATTATAGATGTGGAGTTTTAGATAGACTGACAGAAGCATGAAGCACACACGCACACACACTGCTGTTTTACAGCTGTCGCTATGCTGACCCACAGGCGTTTGTAGCTCCGCCCTCTTCTGAAAAGAGCTCAATCTCATTTGCATTTAAAGCGACAGTCACCAAAGCGCCACAATTAGGATTCAGGCAAAGCCTAGAAGGGTCAGTTTCAGAGAGCTAGAGGACAGTGTGTGTGCTGTTTTCAGCTCAAACTGAAACGCATACACTCTGGAGACAGCAGAGACATATTTTACATCTTATAAAGAGGGTCATAATAGATCCTGATCAAAAGACCCCAACAAATTAAAGTGAAAACAAAAAATATTCGTAATATTTTTATTTATGTATTTTTATATGATTTGCTATTATTTACAACTTTTGAAGATGGACTTGTCATGTCTTATTATTTTTATTCCAATTTATCCCATTTTAGGACATCTGTCCAGGACAGGACGGTGCTGTTCCTGAAGCTAAAGACTCTCCTGAAGCATACACGGCCCAGCATGCACTGCGGCAGGCTCAGATGTCAAAAGAGCTGATTGAGCTCAATAAAGTGTTGGCTCTGAAAGAGGCTTTTGTCAAGAAGATGTGTCAGAATGACAGCCATTTGGAGCCCATGCAAACACAGTACCAGGTAAGTCCCCATCTAGAGCTGTGCAATATATACTGCTCAAAAAAACTAAAGGGAACACTTGAACATTCATTTATTCATTCACTTTCTTATCGACTGAGTCTCTTTATTAATCTGGGGCCACCATGAACGAACCGCCAACTTATCCAGCACGTTTTACGCAGTCGATGCCCTTCCAGCCGCAACACATCACTGGGAAACACACATACACTCTTGCATTCACACCCACACATACACTACGGTCCTATTTAGCTTATT
>NC_079455.1:1117823-1160955 GCF_903798145.1 Danio aesculapii
TATTCTTTTTATCAGAGGTTGCCACAGTGAAATGAACCACCGATTGCTCTGGCATTAAGCCTGATTGTGGTCTCGCATCTTGTTGGTTTCAGGCCATGAAGTCTCAGCGGGTGCAGCTCATGAGGCAGATGAAGGATGACTCAGAGAAATTTCGCTTGTGGAAACAGAAAAAAGATAAAGAAGTCCTGCAGCTCAAAGAAAAAGTGAGTGTCAATTAGAGGTGTGCGATATGACTATTAAAATGTCTTCACAATCTGTCTTTCAACTCCAACACCTGTTTCACTATACTGAACAACACAACATGTATATATTTATATCAATTATTAATATATGCTTTAATACGCAGATATGTAACATATAAAAAAAACAAGAACAACACAGAGGAAAGATTGTCTGCATTTTTCCTGTTTATCTCCAAGTTAATCAGAGGAATGAGATTAAACTTAGAAATCTATCAAATCATTGTTAGAGATAAACAGAATAAACAAAACTATAATAAAGTATATGATGAAATAAGCATAATAGAGAATAACTAAATGAATTAATGAGAGAAAAATCAATAATAAAAAGAGAATCGATACAATTCAGGAAGATTACTCTGTCAAATAGGACAGTACAACATAAGAGCTAATTTACCTCTGATAACACCATCACAAACAAACTCTGGTACATTTGAACCAAACAAAATAAAGAAGGCAGTCTCATATGATTTATCAGTCAAGCTAAAGTAATTAAATACTCCACTTTTTCTAGAGAGAGGAAGAAACATGAGATCTGTTTACCAAATGTTGGGATTTACATCAAGTAGTTACACTCGGAGGACTCATATTCATAATGACAGGAGTACATTAGTTTAATGTGTGTTCAATAATATTACGCACCGCCTGAAAATAAGACCCCAACTCCAAGCCCTCTACTTTATTTATTTATTCATTCACAACAGGGGACGGTGTACATCAATCAACATTCCCTAAGATTGTAAATGTACCCAAATTAGCCCAAATGCTAGTTTTCTTAAGTGATCCCTTTGTCAGATGTTATGGGCAAATACCAATAAAGAAATACAGATTTAAACTACAAACAATACTCAAACGAACCACAACAAAACAACCATACCATCCACAATATCAAAAGCCTAGTGTTCACAACCAGTTGGCATCACCAGTTAGAATCTACATGATATTATTGCACTGAAGTCAAAGTTTCTTTATTATTACGGCAGAATATACATGTACCTAGTACATTACATGATGTAACTACAGAAGTGTCAAGCTTTAAATAGCAAAATTATCGACTTTTTTTTTCATTATTATTTTAACGTTTTTGAGTGAGATGCTAATAATCTAATCTGATTGAATAAATTATGCTAAGCTAACAGTGCTCCTCAAGTTGAATGGATTAAGAAATGGTAAAACTCGACTGTTTGAGGAAACGCTCATTTTACAGCTCCTCCAGTGTTGTGTTAATACTATTCTGCAGGAATTTGAATGTTTGTTTATTTTGGCTCATTTCAGGATCGTAAACGCCAGTATGAGATGCTAAAACTGGAGCGAGATTTTCAGAAACAGGCCAGCGTGCTTCGCCGCAAGACAGAAGAGGTGAGCGGTTTCATCAAAAGCTAAACTGCAGTCATTTACACGTCTCCCTGCTCAGATGACAGGACAGTAGCAGTTTCCATCCACCTATTGTTACGCCCTTTTTGAAGAAAAATTTGGAAAACGCCAAGATGTGCAGTAATGTTGAGAATGTATGTGGAAAAACACATGCACACAACTGAATAAACTTTTTATTTAGGAAGAGAAATTGTGCATAAACTGATTGAAATGCATTTAGTGAATAAACTCCAGCATGCGCATCAGTAGCTATGTTTCCATCCACCTAATTTATGCACATTTTGCATACGTGCATAATAAACCAATTGATGGAAACGCCAAGATGTGCCTAAATTTAGAAAATGAGTAGGATAAACATTTAGTTAGATCTTTTATTCGAAAAGATGCGCATAAACTACGATGGAAACACTTTAACCGCACAAATTTCAGTATGCGCATTAAAAAAACCTCATGTATTTTGTGATAAGAGATCATGTGATGATGAAAATGTGTGTAAATGGCCAAACCAGCAGGCTGAGCACATTATAAACCATCTGAATTGTTGTTTTGGTCATTCTAAAACACCTTAACCCTTTAAGTATTAGTGTTATTATATTATTAATGGCATCTGTGCTCCGCGTCTGACATCTTCAAACGCCACCGCGCGTTCACTGTGTCAGGATTGCCTTCTTGCAAGTCATTTATTAAATGAAGAAAAGATTGACGCAGCTTCTCCTACTGCAGTAAATTCAGTTTTTACTGTTGATATTTGACGCCAGATGATCAATTGTTGGATGGAAACGCTGCTTTATTCGAACGTCGATAATCTAGTTTTGCGCATAATTGTAATTCATTCGCATTTTGGATGGAAACATAGCTAGTAAAGTGATGTGATTTAGTTTGAGCAGAAGATGTGATGCTAAAAATGGTAGCAATGGGATAGCATTAAAGGGATAGTTCACTCAAAAATGAAAAATTACTCACTATTCATTTACCTTCAAACTACTTTAAGCTGTTATGAGTCTTCTGTTGAACAAAGGGGAAGATATTTTGAAGACTGCTTTTTACCATAGTAGAAAAAAACATGTGAAATTGATTTCCAGCTTTCTTCAAAATATCTTCATTTGTGTTCAACAGAAGAAAGAAACCCAAACAGGTTTGGATCAAGGGAGAGTAAATGATGACAATGTAAAATTTTTGGTGAACCGTCCCTTTAATGGACAAACCAGCATCAGCCACACGCCTCAGCTATCAGTCCGTCATCACAGTGCTTCAGTATTATTCTTCTCCAGAACTGTCTTGAGCATCTGTCTGCGCTCCCAAAGAGCGTCTCTCGCCTCAGAAAGCCACCACGTTCATTGCGTTTCATCTTCGTCTTCTGAGGCGCAACTCAATTATTAGAGAGCAAACACACCACTGTGGAGAATCCCATCAGTGCATCAAACTCCACTTCTGACTGCAGCAGGAACTGAGGAGTTTATTCTCTTCTGTTTCTCATTGGATGGAAACGCTGCAGTATTCGCAAATGATTTATTCTGATTGAAACATGGCTATAGTTGGTAAAACTGTCCAATGTCCGTCCACAGGCTGCTGCTGCTAACAAGCGTCTGAAAGATGCTCTTCAGAAGAGGAGTGAAGTTGCAGAGAAACGTAAAGACGTCCAGAACCGAGGAGCAGAGAGTGTTACTAACAGAGTCAAGGTATGAGCTCAAACAGTAAAACAAAATAACTTCAAGTTGTTTTTGAGAGGATCTGTAGGGAACGCAGTTTTAATTCTTAGTATGACTTATGGTTAATTAATTTAAAGGTCCTGCTTCATGTAATCTCAACTGAAACTGTTGTGGAAATCTGTTCTGGTTCTTAGATATTATTTCGTAAATAACCAAAGTCTACAAATGAAGTTGTTCTGAGGTACTCTGGTTGAAGCGTTAATTGTCTCAAGCGCAGTGCGCAACAACAGAGGCGATATGATCATATATCCTTCTGATCAGCCTCTTTCACACAGTTTTATACATGCTGTCCTCGTCCCTTATAGTTAATATCACATACATCATATCTCATCAATATCTACAGTTTGATTATTAATCTTCATTTCTATGCCCCAGCTGCATCCTGATCCCCAGACCAGGCTGACGTATTCCCAGAGTATAGTTTTAATTCTTTATCCCAAGGATACCTTTACCTTGTCATTTATATGTAAGTCCCTTGTGTCTTATGAATAATAGCCTCTCTATGGTCCTCTCTATGATCTCTGGGATAATACGGGTGCTCTAGTGTGGGTGCCCCTTGAGGACAGCAGGGCATGTAAGGATCTAATAACAATCTCCCATTAGGCATATCATATCTCATAGCCTAATATCTCATTATAAAGTAGAAGTCAGGTAAACGTCACTCACGTGGTTAATGCTGAGATGTGCCTTTGGAGTAATGAATGCATTGGTTTACACCTTCATTTATACATTCATATAGTCAATCACATACTATTAATTTTCACAACAAAACCTAGAGAAGGCGGGGCACAAAGTGGCTCCTCCCTTAAAAAAATCAAGCCAATTATAAGCCCTCCTGAACATAATAGTTTTAATAACTCATGTCCAATAACTGATTTCTTTTCTCTTTGTCATGATGACAGCACATAATATTAGACTAGATATTCTTCAAGACACTAGTATTCAGCTTAAAGTGACATTTAAAGGCTTAACTAGGGTAATTAGGGTAAAGTTAGGGTAATTAGGCAAGTCATTGTATAACAGTGGTTTGTTCTGGAGACAATCTAAACTAATATTGCTGAAGGGGGCTAATAATATTGACCTTAAAATGTGTTTAAAACAATAAAAAAACTGATTTTATTCTAGCCGAAATAAAACAAATAAGACTTTCTCCAGAAGAAAAATTATTGTAGGAAATACTGTGAAAAATTCCTGATTCTGTTCAACACCGTGTGGGAAATATTGGAAAAAGAAAACAAAAATTCACAGGAGGGTGAATAATTTTGACTTGAACTACATGTGCATCTTTGTTGTAATTGTGGTCTGTTGGATTGGTTCAGAACTGGCTGCTGAATGAGATTGAGGTGCTGGTGAGCACAGAGGAGGCCCGGCGGCACCTACAGGACCTGCTTGAGGACAGGAAGATGCTGGCGGAGGAGATCTCACAGCTTCGCCAGCAGATGGAGGCAGGAGAGAAACCGGTGTCTAAAGTCCGGGTGAGAGAGAAACACACACATGACATTTGAGACCATGCAGAACTGCCCCTTTAATAATCCTTATATATTATGCAGTCGACTTCAACACTGCCTTTTCTTTAATTTAATTGTGATTTTTATTTTTAATATTTTTATTTTATAGTGTTTTGTTCTGAATCATATTAAATTCCTTGAAATACTCGTCAGTGAGAGTTTAATGCATTTTTTTTTATTGTTATCTTTTCCTCTTTAGCGTCGCACCCTGACCATTTCTGAGTTGGAGGGTAAGTGTGAGCTGGAGGCGTCCATCAGTAAACAAGTGGAGAGTCTGGACACAGAGATGGCCCTCAGGTCAGAGCACTATACTTTCATAGTCAATACAGGAGAAATTACAAGCATCTTTAAATAGATCCTTGATTAATGTTTCAATACAATAATAAAAGCAGTCTTGAGTAAATAAACTGTAAAGTAAACTGACACTGTTTTAATTTACTATAATCTTCTATGTGAAGCTGCTTTGACACAATTTGCATTGTAAAAGTGCTAATAAAATACAGGTGAATTGAATGGAATAAATAATTGGTAACACTTTAGAAAAACGGTCAATTAGTTTGTATTTGATATATCCTATTTAGTAACATTAAGAGCTCTATTTTAACAATCTAAGCACAAAGTCTAAAGCTCATGGGGTGAAAGCATTAAGAGCATGTCTGAATCCACTTTTGCTATTTTAAGGATGGTAAAATCCGCTCTGCTCCCGGCGCATGGTCTAACAGGGTTGTGCCTATTCTCTTAATGAGTTCTGGGTGTGTTTTGAGCATAACGTGCATTAAACCAATCAGAGTCTCATCTCTCATTCCCTTTAAGAGTCAGTTACGTCTCTCCGTGGTGCATTTGCTATTTACATGGCGACTTTGTTGGTGTAAAAACTGAACGCTTCACTAGCGAGAAAACAGTTAAACAGAGCATCTGCAGCTCGAGGATAAAGAACGAGCCTCCTCCATTCAGCCTCTTCACTTTCTCTTTACTTTACTCCTTTACTTTAGTCCTTTACTTTACTCCTTTACTTTGGTGGAGTAAGGAAACGGTGGAAACTCACTCCACTGAACACATCCATTAGCCCACATATTTAATTTAGTTTGTTAAACTCAAAGATTTGTGTCAACTATTTCTAAATTCAGTTCTAATCTCCAGCAAAGGAATAAATGAACAATAATAATGAAGTGTGGTCAAAACACTGAGTTATATCCAAACACACGTCCTGTTCTGATGCCCCATATGGTGATGCAGACGTCTCCAAAACCCCACAGGTGGACAAATATACACTTGTGTTTATTAGAACAAATATAAATCTGCAGATAATCAATAATACTGCTAATAATAATAACATTATACAGATGCAGATCGTCATGAATAAACTGACTACAACAGAGCCGAATTACAAAAAAAAAAAAAAAAAGGTGGTATTGTTTTAATTTGGTATAAATGATCATCTTTGCACTGTTTCAGGAGCGCTCAGATCGCAGACCTGCAGCAGAAAGTTCTGGATGCGGATAATGAGGGCCGGATGAAGCAGCGCTGGGATTCGATCACAACCATCATAGAGGCCAAGAGCGCCCTGAAGATCCTCATGGCGGAGGTAAAGCTCAATAAAACTCCACTTATGTCTTATACTAATATTAGTCGACCTGGGTATTCAAAACATTTAATTAAAGACTGATGGCTCCGCCCTAATTGACTGATAACCCTTCCATAAATGACATGGCTCCACCCTTAAGGACTGATGGCTCCGCCCTAATGGACTGATATCCCTGCCCCTAATGACATAGCTATGCCCTTATCCAACATCCAGCATGCTGTAGAGCTGAGCAGTGCAGTGCTTTACTGTATATCCAAAGAACACACCCTGTCTTAATATGTCTTAAATTTCACAATCCAAATTGTAGGCCTTAAATTCGCTGAAATATTGTGTTGTAGCTCTTAAATCATTTTAAACGGGTCTAAATTTTCCTATGTACATGTGAAGCTGCCCAATCAGGCCAACACCCATCAAATCCCCAACAATCCATCTCAATCAAGGTTTTAGCAAAAGTTCATTTATGAAGCATGTTTACCAACACTATATTTCTATTTATAAGCGTGCGGTTTAATTATCTTCATTTGTTTTTACTGGCTTTTTAATGTTTCACTGGGCCATTAAAAAATCCTTACGCCCCATTCTCGGGGCATCAGCGTCAACGCTTATCCACATTGAATGAGTGACATCAAGCGTTGCTGAACTGAATTGTGGCTCCGTTGACGCTGCTTCTTGCTTGCTGCAGAAGTTGGGAATTTCTCAACTTTAAGCGCCAATGGAAGCATCAGCCAATCAGATCGCTTTATGCAAATACACCAGCTTAGACAGTAGTCGATTGCGTACTCATTTCATTGACTGACGCTGCTATGACGATTGCGTCAGCCCAAACTTAAGACACGCCCTCTGTCAAGCCTTGACGCTGAAGCCCCGTGTGAATCGGGTGTTCGTGTTTAGCCTTGTGCAAGTCTGAAATTTCATTCATAATGGTCTTAAAAAGGTCTTAAAGTCTTAAATTTGACTGATGAAACCCTAAAAAGGAAAAGAAAGATCTCCAAAGATGCCTTTTTAATTTGTAAAGAAATCAGAAGGCAATGATTTATTCATTTAGCCTGACATGTTTACTGCTCAAAATATTTTAAATGTCTTATAATTAAATATATTGTGTTCAATGGGGGAACAATTGTTGTTTTTTTACCCATAGCTAATTTTAGAGCAGTAATCACTATACTATTATGCTTTTATCCAAGGTTATCATACAGTCAGAGTCTTATACTGGTCCATGCCTTTTTGGCCTGTTTCAGGTTGTTGCATCTAAGACGTCTAATGCGAAGCAGGAGAGCGAGCTGCAGCAGGAGAAAGCCAACCTGCTGGACATGCAGAAGGTGTTGTGTGACGAGCGCAAACTGATGTCAGCCATGGACATGGAGCACCAGAGTCACCTGGTGGAGATGGAGCAGAGACACCAGGAGAAGGTCTGCGTCATGCTGACATGTTTAAGCCCAATCCCAATTCTAGCCCTTGATTGGTTGGTTACAAAAGGAAGCTCTAAATCTGTTCAAATGAGAGTTGCAATGCATTCAGGAAATTTCAGAATCCATACAAAATTTGCCGGTCTCAATGTAAAATGCACTGATTTGTCACCACAGCTCTACTTGGCTATCGTTTTATTCTTGAGAACAGTTTTAAATGGAAAGATGAATGACATGATCTGCTAAACTGTACTCTGTCTCAGATGTTCATGATGGTGTTTTCTGCCTCGTGTATTGTTGTGCAGGTGCTGTATCTCCTCGGGCAGCTTCAGAATAAACCGGTGGCACAGGAAGAGCAGCAGGAGCTGGTGTCCAAACGCGAGCAGGAGCTGCTGCAGAGACTCCAGTTTCAGGTTCTCCATACATCTCACACACACACACACACACACACACACACACACACACTGCTTAAAGGCTGAATTTTGCTTTGCTGGGTGATCGCTGTAACCCACAGCACATGCCTTAGTCGTGCTGCAGGCAGTTTTGCAAAGCGAAGTTGCTTGGCTCCTTTTCTATTAAGAATGGGCAACTATATTGTCTCTGTGACAATATTGAGTATTGGCCCACACAGAAGTACACATGAGTAGGCCCACACAGAATCTGTGCTCTCAGAATTCTGCAGATCTTTAGCCCATCATTGGTTCTGGTTATTTACTTGAGTAAACGTGTGTAAATTGATATTCTGTTTTTAAATTAATTTCAATAATATTATTAACTAATATGAAAATATTTATTTGATTTATTTATGATACAGTGTGAGAAGTCTTATTTTCTGTCTTTTAGTCGATAAATTATATTACAGACTTGCTTTGTTTGCCAAATAAGGTGGATGTAATTGGATTTGCATTAAATAAAAATTAAAATAGTCTTATTTTTTTTATTGCACATATTGAGGTTTTAGTTATGACACTCCCAAAATCATTCAGCAAACATCTGCAGATTATTACCAAAATTCTCTGCAGAAGATGTCCGCAGATTCTGTCTGGCCCTACTAACTACCCTAATTAGTTGACCCATGTTTGATCTGGTTGTCAATTTATGGCATAATTTGCCCAGTAATATTGCCCTATGTATCATCAGGGTCGTGCCATACTGGAATTCAGAACCAATCGAGAATGAAATTAAAAACGCCCATTTCCTGCTAACGTTTAAGCGCTGTTGTGCACGTTCTTAAACACTGCTGATTAGCCGTTGTGTTGACGTGCTCAACATGATTGGCTGTGAAAGACCGGTACCAGTCTGTGGATCAATTGGTACAAGGCCGCAGAAGAAATCATTGATTATTTTTGGATAATTAATATCGGAGTCTGAACGATCTTTTATTTTGATAATTGACCGTATTCTCTCGCTTGCATCTCAGCCGCTTGAGCGACAAAATTCAACGTACAAGCTAGAAAAAGTGAGTAAGAAGCAGACGACTTTAGAGAGTTTCTTTGCAAAAGGGAGAAGGCCCAGTGAAGAACTGCCAAGGAATCGATTCGCAACCAATTTGTAAACCAATCAGGTGAATCCAGCATGCCCGTGCATGAAGATCAACTGATGGAGATCTGAGATCGCAGATGACGGATGCCTTTTACATGTCGCATCTTTTCAGATGCAAGTGTGCGCATATTTGGAGCGACATGCTTGCATATTCCACTTGCACTCAGTTGAAGACCTCTTCATAATGCTACGAGCGCACCACAAATCGCATGACAAGAACTGACCGATCAGCTTCATATTTTGCATGAATATACACATTTCAGCAGCACAGCAGGTTTAATGTTCTCAGTAAATAAAACTTGTATCAGAGCAATGTTTTTGTTTTGTCAGCTTGTCATCCTCTGAGCAAACGATTGATGGATGCTTAGCAATATACGTAGTCTAACCCCACGGGCTGCGGTAAAATTATCAAGCGTTGATCGGTCCGCGCTGACAAAAAGGTTGGAGACCACTGCTGTTTAATATGTCAAAGATAATGAGGAAAGCTCAGTTTCTGGCCTGAGGTGTGCAGTTGATCACAGTGTGTGCTATAAAACAGAGAAATCATTCAACAAGAAGAAAACGTGCTAAAATAAACACTTATATTGGGGATGCTTTATCTCACAGGAAGAGGAAATCGAAAAACTGCGAGAACTGAGTGATCAGAACCAGAAGCTGAAGGAAGAGAATGAGCAGTTCAAGCAGGTCAGAGTCTTTTCACTCGCAGATGTTGTGCTTTAATGGAGATTTCCTAAAAGAGGTTCTTCTTTCTGATGTTCACAGAAGTTACATCTGGCGCAGCTGACCAGCGCCAAGAAAGTGCTGTCTGCCGTCAACGAGTCGCCGGACACGTCTTTCGAGTACATTCCACCAAAGGTAAACCTCATTGCTTTAGATTTGTTGAGTGCTTTATTCTTCATGTTATATACAGTTGAAGCCTGAATTATTCTCCCTCCTGAATTATTAGTCCTCCTATATATGTTTTCCCCTAATTCTGTTATCATGATAGTGTTAATAACTCATCTCTAATAACTGATTTCTTTTTATCTTTGCACATAATATTAGACTAGATATTCTTCAAGACACTAGTATTCAGCTTATAGTGACATTTAAAGGCTTAACTAGGGTAATTAGGGTAAAGTTAGGGTAATTAGGCAAGTCATTGTATAACAGTGGTTTATTCTGGAGACAATACGACACTAATATTGCTGAAGGGGGCTAATAATATTGACCTTAAAATGGCTTTAAAACTATTAAAAACTGCTGAAATATAACAAACAAGACTTTCTCCAGAAGAAAAAATATTAGAGGAAATACTGTGAGAAATTCCTGTTCAACATCATTTGGGAAATATTAAAAAAAGATTTAATCACAGGACGGCGAATCCTTCTGACTTCAACTGTATATGTGAATATATATATATATATATATATATATATATATATATATATATATATATATATATATATATATATATATATATATATATATATATCTATATCTATATATATATATATATATATATATATATATATATATATATCTGACTGCTGTGTTTCTACCCAAAAACAAGCCCAAGGCTAAGTCGCACTCGACGGCTCGCGCGCGGCAGCAGGAACCCATAGATCTGGATGAGCTCATCTCTCCATCAGACTCCGAGAAAGAGGAGGACGAGTGGCGTCCAGAGAAGACCGAAAAAACACGGAGAGGGTCCAAGAAGGCCAAGCTGAACGGCGTGAGTTTGAGGATGGCCATGCGTGATTGGCTCACCTGATAACACTACTGTTTTACCCAGGATTCAGCTGGATTTTACCATTCTGCACTAAAACAAACTCTTTAGACCAGGGGTCACCAATCTTGGTCCTGGAGGGCCGGTGTCCCTCCAGGGTTTAGCTCCAACTTGCCTCAAAACACCTGCCTGGGTGTTTTAAGTATACCTAGTAAGACCTTGATTAGCTTGTTCACGTGTGTTTGATTAGAGTTGGAGCTAAAATCTGCAGGACACCGGCCCTCCAGGAATAAGTTTGGTGACCCCTGCTTTAGTCTGACCTGATACGATCTTCATAACCATTTACACGAGCAAACTTCAAGTAAATGTACTATCTTATTTTATTGTGTTTTTGGTAAACATTATGTTGCAGGTATTCAGTAACAAAGGTGTTGTCGTTTAGTTTCTTTCCCTTTTTTTTAACCCCGAACTAAAATTTTCTTCTCTTATTTCAAGTACAATTATTTTGTCAATATCATGTAAGGTTTACCTTGGGCTCTTAAATAATTTAGGTAAAAATGAATGATTAGTTTTTAATTTTGAGTCTATATTTAATTAAATAAATCTCTTTTTTTTTTAGCAGAAGCAACTTTGCTTTATTAAATTAAGTAAATCTTATTAGTTACAACTTGGCGTAACTTAATTTAATTAAGACACATCTCCTCTGACTTGAAATGTGCTATATCCCTTTATTTTAAGCTAATTGCTGAACCCAAGAGCAAATTTACTTTAAGAATGCGCTTGCTGATCTCAGAGCTAGTGTTGGCACAGCGATTGCTTTTATTTTCACAATCTTCAGTTAATATTAAATCTTAATTCAATCAAATCTTGGGAACTGTACATCCATCATCCAGGTAGTTACACCAATACAATTCCTCCATGTGTTCAACTTCAGCTGTATGTTGTGGTATTGCACAGCCCTACATTAAGGTGTGTGTGTCCTCTACAGTGTGCGTGCCGGGGCCGCTGTGTGAATAAACTCTGCCGCTGCCGCAAGGGAAAGATGACCTGTGGGGAAAATTGCCTGTGTGACCATGGGAAGTGTCGAAACATGGAGAACCGCAGCAGTATGGTCAGTGCAGGATCTGCTCTCATGTTTACCCGCTCATGCCTACTGTCAGGATGATGTTCTGATGTTCTCTTCTCCTCAGGATCTGAGCGAAACCACTGACGTGTTTAAAGACTCCTCTGTCCTGCCTGAAGACCCCACAGCCGTCAGCTCCAGAGACGCCACTTTCTTCACTCCGCCCTGCGTCCCGCCCACTAAAAAGGTGACCCAGGAGTGTCTGTTTTACATCCACAATGACCTTTCTGGAGCATCATGGCGTTTTATAACGTCTATTCCCACATGACTTTATTGATATCGACTGATTTGATCAAGTCTGATTATAAACAATGGAATTAATTTATGTTTACCATTTGGGGTCTGAGATATTCACACACTGCTGACACACAACTGGGTGTAAACCCCTTATTAAAGTGATTTTTGCATCTCTGTGTGTCGTACAGGAGATTGGAGAAGTCTGGCAGCTGCCGGCGGACCTGAAGCTGGAGAAAAAGCCTGTTCCTGCAGAAAACGAGAGAGAAAGCGACAGCGAGGACTCTGAAGGTATGAACAGCACCAGCAGCTTCCTCCGCAGGAACAAGAGAGGCCTGAGCAACTTCAAAAACAGCTTCTTCTCCGGCTGCACACCCATACGCGAAGAGCATTAGCACGTTAGCATGTGTCGTCTCATCCTTGTCTTCTTTCTATGTGATTTTTAAAGGGTTAGTTCACCCAAAAGTGAACATTTACTCACTATTTACCCTCCCTCAAGTTCTCATAAACCTTTTAGGACTATTCTGTTCGACACAAAAGAAGATATTTTGAAGAATGTTGGAAACCTGGAACCGTTGACTTGAATAGTAGGAAAAACATACTTTAGAAGTCAATGGTTACCGGTTTTCAGCGTTCTTCAAAATATCTTCCTTATTCTGTTCAACACAAAAAGAGATTTTGAAGAATGTTAAAACCGGTATCCATTGACTTCCATTGTAGGAAAAAAAAATACAATTTAAGTCAATGGTTACAATTTTTCAGTATTCTTAAATTATTTTTCTTATTCTGTTCAACAAAAAAGATATTTTGAAGAATGTTTGAAACCTGTAACCATCGACTTGCATAGTATTTTTTTTTCCCTACAATGGAAGTCAATGGTTACCGATTTTCTTCAAAAGTATCTTCCTTATTCTGTTTAACACAAGAAGATATTTTGAAGAATGTTGGAAACCTGTAACCATTGACTTGCATAGTATTTGTTTTTCCTACTATGGAATTTAATGGTTACCAGTTTTCTTCAAAAGGATCTTTTATTGTTTAACACAAAGATATTTTGAAGAATGTTGGAAACCTGTAACCATTGACTTGCATAGTAGGAAAACACAAGTACTTTGGAAGTCGATAGTTACCTGTTTTCAGCATTCTTCAAAAATAGCACTGCACAAAATATGTTCTTGAACAATGCTAAAAACTGGTAACCATTGACTTTCATAGTAGGAAAAGCAAATGGTATGGAAGTCAATGGTTACTGGTTTTCAGCATTCTTCAAAAGAATGCTAAAAAAAACAGTAATCATTGACTTTCATACTATTTGCTTTTCCTACTATGTTTACAGGTTTCTAACATTCTTCAAAATATCTTCTTTTGTGTTTAACAGAATAAAGAAACTCATGAAGGTTTATAATAATGTGAGGGAGAGTGAATAGTGTGTACATGTTCATTATTGGGTGACCTGCCCCTTTAAGTGTATACATGTGTGTGTTGATTGGCTAGTTGTAACATAGTTTCCGGAGTCGGCCATTTGATTGGTTAATGCACTAATAATATGAACTGCACACGTTACAGATGGTTTTATAGACTTTTAAACAATCTGGCTGGATGATGTTGGAAAGTCATGGTTGTAGATGCTATTCCTATTAAAATCAAGTGACTTAAATAAATGCTTTATTTTATTTTTGGTGCTGTTCATTTCCTGAAATGTTGATTTTTATTTTGTGTGAAATGGGTTGCGTGTGGTTAAGTATATTATCTGTTGAAGACATTTATTAGCCCAAATATTTCCCAATTAATGTTTAACGGAGCATGGTTATTTTTTTCAGCATTTCCTACTATATTTTTCTTTTAATTTGGCTTGAATGAGTTAATAAATGTTATTATAATGTTTATATATACATATAATGTTATTACAGAGAGTGTAATTAGCCTAATAGAATAAAACCTCGTTTAAACAATCATGTGTAACGGAGGCCAGATAGTAAGTGCTGTGCAGGTAAACCTCACTCCTCTGACCTCTAAAGGCGACAGACGCTAGAGGCCCTGGTTTTTAGCCTCCTTGGTAGAGCACCCGCCTCCCATGCAGAAGGTCGCCGGTTCGATACCAGCTCGGAGTGGGTTGGGTGGCGTAGGACCGGCGGGGTTACACATGCTCACTGCAAACATGCTTTTCTTACTTGGTTTCATCTTGTTTCTAGTCCAAAAATCTAAAAGTTCTGAAGTCAAGAAGCATTTTGTAAGACGAGCAAAAAATATAGTCTTGTTTTCAGAAATAATGAGTCAAAATTTAGTTTTCTCCTTAAAACGAGCAAAATTATCTAGTTTTTGGTTTTGCCGTAAGATTATTTTGCTGACTATATTTATAAGAGTGATGATAATGTGTCTCGGACAAAAGGGAAGAGGGTTGTGGAGTCGTGGAAGAAAGTGAAGAGCCGGGTTGCGTGTGAGGAGGGGATCAGTAAAATAAGGTGCCGGGTCAGATTTCAGGGGTTCCGGATCCGGCTTGTTCCGGCACAAATTAAGCCCTGTGTTTGCGAATTAATAACCTAACCTCATGTGGAACTCTGAATCTGCGCCTCATTTTGCGGCTGTTACTGTCTACTGGAGGTCACATTTCAGTCATAGACGCACACTTTGGCCCAGTTTACACTGCCAGTTAAATGTGACCCAATTCTGATTTTTTTGTTTTGCTCATATGTAAGACAGGATCTGTTCTATGATCGTGTGAAGAAACGCATCCATTCGTATATTCAGAGATGGGATTCAGGCCTCCTTCATTTGTGGAAAAAATCAGATATGCGACCATTATGTAAACAGGCAGACAGGATTTGAGGCGTTCCGTTCTGTACGTCTTTAAACTTCCGACAATAAGGTGTGTGGAGATGCCGACGTGGTAAACAACAACAGAGGAAACATGGAGGAAAGTGGTCAGTCGCCACTCCAGTTCTCCCTCCAGACCTGAGATCTCTCTCGTACCCACACATTCCTCTGAATGGCAGAGGACACCATATATAAACCATAGGCGCAAGCTGCGACGACGGCCCTTCCCCTCCTCCTCCCAGGTGCTCGCGGCGACCCGAGTTCGATTCCTGGCTCGAGGTCCTTTGCCGATCCTTCCTGTATCTCTGCTCCCCACACTTTCCTGTCTGTAAATCTCCACTGTTCTGTCAATAAAGGTGAAAACCCCTACAAAAATAAAATTTCATTTGAATTGCATATTTCGCAAGAAAATTTCTTGCATGCCATACAATTTGAGATGTCGTGCAAGTGTAAACACATGGGTGTAAACACAATTAAACAGACAGGCAAAAAAATCTGATATAGGCAGCAAGGCCTGACAGTGTAAACGGGGCCTTATGGAGCCTTCCTGACTGAATGACTGAAATACGATGTTTTCCACCAGGGCAACCCGGGGTGCTGGAATATAATTGGCTAAACTGGCAATGGGCGGGTTAAAGTAACCAAAACAAAGACAGATGTTCTGTCACGTAACGCACATTAAAAGCAGAATATCTGACTTCAGCATTGTTTCTCAGATAAACAAGAGTGTTCACTGAGCATGTTTCTGAATATCTGCACTCATATGATGCTGTTATTATGCTTTAGAAGAGTCGACTCACATACAGCACTCTAAGTCTGAATTTGCCAGGAGTGTGAATAATTTCAGGCGTTAAATCATAGATTTAGGAAACTTCACTTTGCTCTCAGCCTAATCTGATCTGCGCTGGAGCAAACAACAGATTCATGAGCGCACAGACCGGCTGTTAAATATATCCTGAATATCTAATATTTAATCACTTCAGACACATCCGAGGCGGCAGCAGATTCCAGCAGCACTTGCTGAGGTCAGGCTGTTCTCAGCGGGATGCGTATCGCCACAGCAAAACAAACTGAACAGACTGCAGATTTGAAGTGGAAATGACTATATTAAAGCTCCTGTTTTATTATCATCACGGTCGGCACTGATATCGCCACAGATATTGAAACAGCACCACGAGCATCCCAAATTAAAGTCTCGACTCGCTGACCTTTCCTCCACCTAATTTATACAATATAAACGATTAATATATCCGCCGGATCTACTGGTCCTCTTCATGGGTTGTCTGTGGTTTGTGTTTCCTAGTGTGTGCAGACTTATAAAAAAACGCTGTCATCCACTTAAAGAAGTGACTCACATCTGCATAATGCTGTCTCTGTGACCTTGATGTCAGCGTTTTCAAGAAATTCAGTTTAGCTGTTATTATGGTTCATTTTGCCATTCTAGTGTGTGTGTGTGTGTGTGCATGTTTGTTTTTGTGAATTGTGTGGACATCACATAGGTTTCCATTGTTTGATAGATAGATAGATAGATAGATAGATAGATAGATAGATAGATAGATATAGATCTAGATAAATATAGATAGATATATATAGATATATAGATGTATGTGTATGTATAGATAGAGATATATAGAGAGAGAGATATATAGAGAGAGATATAGAGATATAGATATATAGAGAGAGAGAGATATAGAGAGAGAGATATAGAGAGAGAGATAGTGAGAGAGATATAGACAGATATATAGAGATAGATGTATATAGATAGAGATAGATGTATATAGAGATAGATGTATAGAGATAGATGTAGATATAGATGGATATATAGATATATATATCTTTCACGTCCTTTTCCGATTTGAGGTTGTAAAAAAACAAACTAATTTTTTAGTAATGTGCATTCCTAAGCACTTCATTTAGGCAACTTTAAAGATGATTTTCTCAATATTTAACCTAAAAAAAACTCAGATTCCAGATTAATTCCAGATACAGTTGTACTTTAGCTGAATATTGTCCTATTTTAATAAACCAAACATCAATGGAAAGATTATTCATTCAGCCAGTGCCCAGGGGTGCAGCAGGTGGGGGCTGGGTGTCACAGATGAACATGAGGACTGCTCATTTGGGCCCCTTACAACATCTCCAAGGGCCCAAAAAACTGCCTGGGCCCTTAGAATCGTCCTAACTTCAACCTCCCTAGCGGCGTCCCTGCTTTCAGATGAAGTATACAAATGGACACTTATCACTGTTTTTGTAGTCCATGGTCACTCTAGAGAGATGTTCTGTCCTCAGGTGTGTGTTCCAGTCAGTGAGGTTGCTATTGTCCGAGTCTGACAATAAGAGTGACATCACTGTATTTTATTGACTACTAGAACACACAACTGTGAATCAGAGATGCTGGGTCACTTTAAAAATGACTTTTACTGCTTGTTCAAACTACCTATAGACTACATTGAATGAGTTAAAACAACACAATTCCTAAGTTATTTGGATAACTTAATTGTTTTATGTTCAATCCACTCAAATTTGTAATAATTAAGTTAACTTTTCCCAGTGCTGGGTTGCTGCTGCAAGGGCATTCGCTGCTTAAAACATATGCCGGAATAGTTGACGATTCATTCCGCTGGGGCGATCCCTGATAATTAAGGGACTAAGCTGAAGGAAAATGAATGATTAACTTAATTTGTGTCAGAAAATAAGGGATTTATGTGGAGAACAGCATTTTTGTTGAGGTAAAGTTAGTTTAATATTGACCCATATTCGGACTTTCACCCAAAATGTTTACAATGACCAATGACTGTCAAGGAACATTGTTCAGTCAATTAAATAGTGCTAATGTTGTTATTATGCACCACGTACATATCAGGTATTCAAAGTGGCGTGATAAACAATGGAAAAGTGGTGCTCATAAGAGTACATCTGTATTATTGTTTTATATTCTGCTTTAATATGTTATTGAACGCTGAATGTGTGAATATAAACCCAACTTTAACTCACTAGCATAGTTTTACCGCGCGTCAACCGTCGAGCTGAGGCTGAGGAGAGATACCGCTGAATGAGCGCGTAACTAATGCGGGGTTTCTACGCACAGGTTGGTGAATAGCGTAGCATACGCAGGAATCTGTCGTAAAAATACGTCCTGGGCTCTGTGTGAAAGTGGAGAATACGAGTCTGAGTGCTTCGCTGAGGATATCTTTTTTTCTTCCTCCGAGCTAATGTTAGCATCGGCAGGCGGAACACTCGGAGACACCGGGGAAACCCAGCGGACGACTGACCGAGGCCGTGCCATCATGCAGCTCGGAAATGCGCCCGAATAACCGCATGACAGCGCTGCGATCCGTCGACGGAAAACTTTGGAGCTCGGTAGACGCGGCGGGCTCGCGGTGAGGAGGTCGTGTGGCCGGCGGGAATGGTGCTGTCGCCGAGCCGCAGCGACTGACGGCACCGGGACTGCGCTCGGCCACCCTGTATGGGTCACCGGAGATCGCTCATCTACAGGCCACGTTTATTATTATTGTTTATTCTCCCAGCTGGACTGTCATATGGTGTATGGATGGACCTGTGCGTGCTGTCACACACATAATTGTGCTTATTTTGCTGCCTAAGAACATTACGTAAGGCTGCAGCGTACGCTACGTATTTTCTTAGGGGGAAA
The DNA here is from genome assembly GCF_903798145.1 of Danio aesculapii. Taxonomy (NCBI): domain Eukaryota; kingdom Metazoa; phylum Chordata; class Actinopteri; order Cypriniformes; family Danionidae; genus Danio; species Danio aesculapii. The sequence goes on from NC_079455.1 coordinate 1,136,718, forward strand.
GGCTCGGGTGACATTGCAGACTTTTGTGGAGACACACACGCACACATATATATTTAAATATATATATGTGTATGTATAAATAAACGTAAGCTCCTCTTATTACGTCTGTCAAAAAGGAAGAGAAGGTGGAGCATTGTCCGTCGTACGTGCTGACGCAGTGGGATTTCTACGTGTGGTCTGCGTTTCGGCCCGCCCTTCCCGCGCTGACGGTGATGGGTCGGAAGCGGTGTGTCGGTGCAGATTGTTCGAAGATGGCGGCCGGGTGCTGCGGGGTGAAGAAGCAGAAGTTGTCGGGATCCCCTGGCGCGGGGGGTCCCGGCGGGGCGGGAAGCGGGGTAGCCGGGACCGGACATTGTGGATCGGAACTGGGGATTGGGTCGTCGTCGACTGTCGTGGCCGGGAGCGTGAATCGAGTGAACGGCCTGGGGGGTCCGGGGGGTAGCGGTAGCGGTAGCAGCAGCAGCGGCGGTAACAACACCAACGCGCTGTCCGCGACTCCCGGAGGATACAACTCCACCGGCCTCTCCCCGACTCTCAGCCCCGGCTCCGGAGCCAGGAAAATGGTGGTTTCGGCGGAGATGTGTAGCTTTTGCTTCGACGTGCTTTATTGCCATCTATACGGATACCAGCCTCCTCGAACACCCAGGTTTACAAACGACCCCTAGTAAGTAGTAGCAAGATGGCTATGTTGACCTGGTTTACCTCAACAACAGATGCTGTGTTTCCTGGTTTCTTGACTTTAGTCGACACGAGTCGAGTCTCAAGTTTTGTAGTCTGGGCGTTTTAAATGACTGGATGTTCACAGCGAATGCTGCAATAAACACTTCACTCGTTAATCTAGCTAACGTTAATCCAAACCCGTCCGATTACCAAACAAGAACAGCACAACCGAACACGAGAAGTGAGGAGTTTTACAATGAATCATTAAACGATAAACATTGGCTAGTAATTAATTTAGTTTATGGGTAAATCATTAAAGTTTCTTAAATGCGGATAATTGATGGTAAATCTAGCGTTTCAAAGTTTTAACGTGTGTTATTTCGGAGACTAGAAGTGAATTGATCGATGTTCGTCGCGTCCGTTAATTAGGAATAGCTGATGTGTTTTTCCCCCAGAAGGAGATTAAATGGGTGTTAGCCTTTTCTGCTCTGTCCGAGCTGCTCTGCAAGCTAACGTGCTAACCACCGCTAGCCAAACTCACTCAATTCGGCAAAATGTTTTTCTTTTTCTACTCACTTTGTGTCAGTTTCTTTTATGAGCATAATTCATTATTTTTCCACCCGAATAACTTCGAGTTATAATCTTTTTTTATTCTAAACTACCGTCAAACATTAGCTGAAGCGAGCTAGTGCTAACAAAGCCGAGAGTTGTTTATGTTTCCCTTAGAGATTTTCATTTGAGACATCCTACTAACTACAGGGTTTCTCCAATAAGTTACATTGGTTGCCATTAACAATTAATTAATTAACTACAGCACAAGTGATATCAGTAGACAAACTAAAAACTTAATTTAACAAACTGTTTAGATCGTCAACTGTTCGGTATTCTGCTCTTTTGTCACTCGTTAAACACTCTATCATTCAGGACCTGTTCAGGTAAGCTTCGTCAGTGACAGCTGGTGTGTTGTGAAGTGTGATTATGTATGCCTGTAAAAGTAGACCGAGAGCTGTTTTATAAGAGTGTTAAAGGGATCTTCATCTTATCCGGCTGGTCAGTGTTAGTCAAACTAGTCAATGAATGAATGCCTTCACTGCAGTTCCTCCCTCTGCTCTTGCTTACACACACATATACATGTGTTAAGGCAGTATGGACTCACTTGCCTCAGTCCAGGCACTTAATCTATAAATATAATTTGACCATTTATGGTAAAGTCTAGATACCCACAACATTAATATTTTGTACACTACTGTGAGGGTTGGATTTAGAGGTTGGGTAGGTGCTAATAAAATACAGTTAATAGGTAATTTAATAAATATAAATAATTCTGGTTAATTTCCGTCTGCAGCTCTATCCCTTCTAGCAACAGCCATCACTATTTATGTTACTGTAAATTTCCCATAGTATTTTGAAATAAGAAAGGTCTATTATTAGTATCAAGTATATGAGGTTTATGTTGGCCAGTGGTTAAGTGCGCCGACATATAGCACCAAGATGCTCACGGCGACCAGAGTTAGATTCCCAGATCGAAGTCCTATGCCAATCCTTCCCCTCTCTCTGCTCCCAGTGCTTTCCTGTCTGTCCTTCGCTGTCCTATCACATTAGAGATGAAAAAGCCCCTAAAAATAGTTATCATAAAAAAGTATATGAGCTTTTGAGTGCTGCTGCTGTAGAATATTTTAACTTTATTTTCTGTTTAGCTAAAACTGTTGTTTTTTTGTGATCTGTGCATACAGCGACGCATCTACAAGATAAATTAATTGATTAAACAAAGTTATCTGATTTTTGCTCAACCGATGATGTGATGAATGCTGAAATAATATCAAATGTAAATGCAATATTGTAAATAAAATATTCCTTTACGGTATGGTTTGGTCACCCTCATCAGGCTTGTGTGTCTATTGCCAAATGGTACCAGTGATACCCTTTACGTAGGCGTGATATTTCAGTCGACGTCATTCTTGCTTGAAGTTAACATATGTGAAGCACTTCTTACTGAACAAATATACATATAGATAAATATTAATAACTAAACTTTCAATGAAAAGGATTTGATCATACTTGGAGATCAGTGATAATGCAAAAGAACCTACTGTATTGTCTGTGATTTATATAAAATAAAATAAAAAACATTTACGAACACATACAGAGCTTTACAGTCTCTGAAATGTTACCAAAAATACCCAAAACATACATTTAGGGTTCATAAATGATATGAGACGTATACAGTCATCACAAACCTCTCATCTTTTATCTCCAGCAGCACATGTAGCATTAACAATGTAATTCCGTCATTCAGAGTTCATAATAGCCTTAAAGGCGATGATAATAGTTAAACATGGCGTGTTTTAGGTGGCTGAAAGAATCATTTGCTCCTTTGTTTTTTCGGTCTTCACTCTCGCATTTGTCTGTTTCTGAAAGGACGTCAGAAGCACTTTAATAATCAAGCACACATTATTAGCATGAGCTCAAATTTGGTATTTCAAATATAGACACGCACACAAGCGAGAAATGATCTCAAATGTAAATCTAATCATGTAAATAAAATATGTACGAATACATTTTAGGCGAAGAGACGTGCAAATACTTTTTCAATATTAAGGGAATTATTAATTCAATTCAAGTAGGCCTATTATAAGAAATAAAATATAGTATTTCTGACATTTTCCTTTATTTAATGGATTTGAGTTATGAATTACAGTATCGCAGTAGTAGTTGGCGTCACGATTTAGCTGGTATAATATCGTGACATGAATTAATGGTATCACGACAACCCTACCTTGCAGCTGTATTTAATACTGTAAAGACTGCATTGATTTATTCATTTATTTGCAATAGAGGTGGGTGATATGACGAATCGCATGGATATAAGTCAGCTTGTATCCTGATAATGATATATCACAATATACTACCATTTCTGTAAATTCAGTCAATTAATAGTTTATATATTGACCATATACAAATGGCTGATAAAAAATGCATATTAAACTACATGTACTCGTTCATATGGGATCATATTTTTTACTTTATTTAGAATTTAAAAGGGCAGAATGTAGAAATATAAAATATATATAAATAAAATATGACATCAGAAATCAGTGTTAATCATTAGCATTTTAAAAGTGTTATTGAACATCATTACCTGTAAAGTACATTACCTGTAATCTGCTGTCTTGACTTGGTCACATGTAAAATAAAAATGCTGCTTGTCCAGATTGCAGTTGTTTCTGCGTTTTAGAAAAATAACCTCTGCTTAACACATCTTTTGTTAAAATAAATGTAAAAATAACCATTATAACTTCTCAGAAGCGTGCTGTTCATGTGTTTATATCTTGGCTAATTCCCTCTCTGCCATTTAATCTGAGCACATTGCAAGCTAGCTGCTATGTTTTCAGCATGTTAGCTTTTAATTTTCCTCCTTTGTGTGTGCAGTGGGGCTAGTTGATTTAAAACTTGTAATTAATATTTTAGCACGTTTATTGAGATTATATGTGTACTGTAGGGTATTCTTGTTTCACTGCATGAGTGTCACCAGTGGCTTTAGTCTGACAACTGTGCTGCTGATCCCAATGAAAATACTACCTCAGACCTTTTGTCTCTGTCAGCGGTTTGCGCAGCCATGTCCATATTTAGCTCATTTCCTTCAAGGCAGCCATGATATAGCTATATTTGATGACTTTGAGAAATTGAAATGACTTTAAAGTTTAAACCAAAAAAACTTTTCTTTGTTAAAAAGTTATAAAAAAACACATTTAAATGTGTAAATCAACTTGCTTCAGAAATGATATGTAAATTAATGACAAATTCAAGCAGTAATTGGATCATCACAAGAAGCGTAACCAATCAGAACTGCATAGTACCAAAGGCAAAAACTATATTTGCACAATATTTGTTTTCCGCTTGCTCTTTGAACTAAAAATGCAAACAGATTTCATACAGTTTCCTCTATCATTATTATTATTATTATTATTAATATTATTATTATTATTTATTAAATGTATTGGTGATTTGGTAAAGACGTGCTGGCAGTTAGCTCTCTGCAACTCTCACATGGTCACCCATTAAAGCTAAGCAGGGCTGTGCCTGGTCAGTAGCTGGATGTGAGACCACAACTAGGTTGTGAAAATTGTACGATTTTAAAAAGGAGGCGTGGCACCTAACCCCGCCCCTAAACCCATCCGTCATTGGGGGATGAGCAAATCGTACTAAATTGTACTTAGCGACTAAAGCAAAAAGTTACGAATTGCAGAGAGATTGTGTTGGTTTTGATACGTTTTATTCACGGAGAAAATTAAAAAGCACTGCAGTGTTTGGATGCCCTATGTTCGTCTGATGTAATTAGTCTACCGTTATTATCGAAATGTCTATATTCCATACAAAGTGTGAAGCAGATTGGTTGGGTCTAGTTGCATGTGCAAGTCGCTCCCTATTTGTGCCTGCAAGCCGTGCTTCGTGATAGGAAATAACCTTTCCAAGGTTCGCGCTAAGCAGACACATTTTAATAAAACTGTATCGCTTCATACAGAATATTGTTTTTATTGTTATTGACAATGGTGTTCGGTCAATAAATACCAATACCGTTCTATCGCCCAGCTCTAATTACACTTATAAATGTGAAAAATCATGAAATTTCGCAATTTTCAATAACAAAGACAAATCAGATGTGTTGAAGTGATGAAACAAACTAATAAAAAGTGCTTCAAATGATAGAAAATAAAAAGTATACACAATATATTATTATATATATTAATGTTTCTGTTTATATTTCACGAAGAATAAGAAATAAAAATTGTATAACTCAACGAGTGTGGCTCATGACCTGTTTATAAGATAAACGCACCAAAATCAAACAACACTATTTTAATATTGACAATAAATTAATGAAATGCAGTAATTTACTGTAACAATTGGACACGCCATCTTTTTTTTTACAGAAAATTCTGGCAATCACAGCTGCCCCTTTTTTACCATAAATTTATGGATTTCTTTTACAATGCTGCTTGCTTTACTTGGAGTAGAATGCAGATTTATTGCTTTATTCATTCATTCTCTTAACCTGTAAACTTGTTATACGTCCCCTTAATAATTCCCTTAATCCCATAGAGACTTTTGCCAGAGGGTTTAGTCTCTGAATTTCCATCATGATCAACTGATTGAGTTGAGTTTATTTTTATAGGAGCAGTTAAATATTGACCGTGACCTCAGGCGTGTGTAGTTAATCCCTGTCCTCATTAACTTCACTTTAACCTTTAATGGCGGGATTGAAAGACTCACTAATACTCTTCATATAGTAGCTGATAGTTCACCCAAAAAAATGATAATTGCCATCATTTCCTTACATGGGATTGAGTTTCATTGTTCTGTTGGACACACAGATATAGTGAAAAAACTACGTCGACTTCCATAGTGTTTTTATTTCTACTATAAATACCAATGACTGCTTTTTTAAACATCCTTCAGCTTAGTTTGTATTGTGTTTAACAGAAGAAAGACTAGAACCACTTGAGTGTGAGTAAATGGTAAAAGTAAGGATGCTCCGATCGATCGGCTGGACCGATAATCCCATTTTATGACTCGATTGATACTCTCTAATCTGGCCGATCACATGAACTGATTGCAAGTGTTCTTTATGGGTTTACAAGCAGAGGAGGATCCATGTTAGCTTCTTATGCATCAGTCAAATCTTTTTTTCGTTGAGACATGTTGAATTTTTCTTCCATCATTTGCAATCTTTCCAAATTGCATTGTTAGTGATTTCTTACCGAATTTCTGATCAGTTTTATCTATTACTTTTTCTAAAGCTGCCTCTGACCATGATGTGTCCACACTAAATGGTTATAAGTGACATGTTTAAGGGATTATATGCAGCATCCTTCATTTATTCTCTTAGCAAATGAGAGATCTCCACTTGAGTATTATACTTGAAGGGAAAATGTGCTTAATGCAATATTAAAGTTATATATAGTATCTGTATTGGTTGATAACCATGACGAGGAATCAGAAATTCTGATCGGAGCATCCCAAGGTAAAACTTTTCATTTTTGGGTGATCTATCCCTCTAAAGAGCGCTTTGAAATGTGCATATTTTTATTTGACGTTTGGCGTAAACTCAACTGAAGCACGATGAGAGGGCGTGGCATACCGTAGCTCCTCCCCTTTTTAAACATCAGCCGATAGCCTTTGATTTTCCTCACAGCTTTGCCAGTGACTGGGCTCAAGTGCATCAAATGAAAAGCCAATGAAAAGAAGGGGGCGGGGGCATGTCAGACACTAGAGAGCATTTGATTGGTCAGAAGATTTTGGATGTATTTAAGTGGAAGTGACAAACTCTGAACTTTGTATGTGTATATCTTCTAAATGTGAATTTTGTCATTGTTTTTGAGCACACTAGCTTAGAGTTATCCTACTAACATCTCAAACAATTTATATTCATTTTAAATTCACAGGATATTTAATTAGGCTTTCTTTAATGTGATTTGTAGAGTTTTATTTTGTGGTCATGCATATATTCACAGTAGGGCTGCACGATATTGGACAAATCTAACAATGAATACAGTTTTGCCAGATGATTTAACATCTCTATTTGAAAATAATTTATATTGTTCGATCAATTGGGATGAATCTGCAGTAGGAGTACTGCCCCCCCCCCCCCTCTGTACTATTTGCAATGCGTTTCTCTATTTGCATATGTTGAATATTTTCATGCGCACATTTAGTCAGAGATTGATGAATTAATGTTTACTATTTGCATCTCCATAAAATCTTTTTAGGGTCCCCGACAGGTTACTTAAGCTCACAAATGGTTCAGTTTCTTAAATCTGAATGTTTTTAAAATCATTATACAATCACAGGCATCAAAAACACGTGCAAATGATAATACAAACTCAACATTGCATATCCTGCGACGTGACCAATGCATTATCGATGCTGAAACCATACATCGTGCAGCCCTAATTCACAGTTAATGTGCCTTTTTTAGTGTCCTGATCTGTTTGTTTCTCCTTTCTCAACAGCCCACTGTTTGTCACTTGGAAAATCGGCCGGGACAAGCGGTTAAGGGGTTGTATAGGTACATTTTCTGCCATGAACCTGCACTCAGGACTCAGGGAGTACACCCTTACCAGGTACCACACATCTTTGTCCGTGAATGTCTGCTTTCCGTTCCCTTTTGTCTTGATTCATAATTCATACAATGAAATACCGTATTCAGGCTGATCTCTAAATGAACACACTGTTCTTTCCTCCCTGCTTTCTTTCTATTTTTAGTTAACGTTGTGCCACATCAAACTATTGGACACACAGAATGTTTTACTCTTGTATCTTCACATTAATTGTTTCTCTCTGTGCTGCTATTACTAATGATACAGTTATTTGGTGATGTATTATTTTAATGTCTCCTCCTCACACGTTCCTTGTACATATTATAATAATTATACATAGCTACATGTGTAAATCTAACCCACATGATTTTTGTTTTCTCATATTACATATTGTCTTACTAGTTGCAAGTGCAACAGTGTTAAAATCAAGTGAATCAGGTCAGAAGATCTTTAGAATAGCCCGAAAACATCATTTATTGAGCTTTGATTAATATTAAACAACATTTGCACGGTCAGTATTTAATAATTAGTTACTGGAGTATTTGTCGAATTATATTGAGAGGTGTTACAAATTACTCAACATTTAAATACGAGCTAAAGAAATGGCTGAAGGTTTTTTTTTACCTATAAAAGTTTTATTGTAGGCAAATATTGCCGCTGTACGTGTAATTGAGTTGTTACCCTGTAACAAGTACATTTTAAAGTAAAGTGCAACCAATTATTCATGTTTATACTTTAATTTTTAAAAATGGTTTGGTTTCTTGAAGACAATAGAGGGAATGAGGCAATCTAACAGATCCAAAGTTCAGGTGAAAGTCAGTGCAAGACTTTTTTTGACTCTCAAATTGCATGAGACTGAGAGAAAAGTGTGAGAATGTTAATGCCTGTCTGAGAAAAGTGTAGTGAGGGGTTTTACAGCCTTCAAACATCTATAATAATTGTTCATTAAAGCTGATTACTTTGTGGATTTTGCCTATTGTTATTCTTAGAACGTAACTCCCGCGAATGACGAGGGACCAGAAATACAGAGAGAGAGAAATATCATCTGAGGAACTGTTCTTTCAGCTCCTATAAGCACTGGACATTTTATATAATAACTGTTGTCAAATGTATTTGTTCATGTTGTTTGGGAAATGTTGAATGGCACTGATTCACTTGCGCTATTATTAAAAAAATACTGGGTCTCATTCACTAATAATGGCGTACGTTTTTTTGTACTCATACCCAGATTTGTACTTCTCACTAAATCTTTCCGCCTAACAACACATGCGTACGCACATGATTTTGTAAACTCGTTCTCTTGTTAGTAAACTTGAAGTGTTTTAAATTAAGGCTGGTGTATACTTCTGCATCGAGTGATCTCCGTGACACACGGCTCATGCCTTGTGTGAAGTTGTGTATGTATTCTTCTGCATGCTGTTTGTGTCACAAGGCACAAACCTAATGTAAAACACTTAATGCCAATAGAAAACGATTTTAAAAAGGCACCATCACTGCAAAAAGCGCATTTGCTGTGATCAGGGCCTGAACAGCCATTCATCACTCCCAGAAAACATATCTGTCCCCTCTCTAAAGACGCAGTCACTGTTGCCATACCTCCAAACACAAGGTGAGATGAATCTTCCTTTGTTTGGACCTCTAAATATACATATATTACTGTAATAAACATTTTTAATGTCTAATTACCTTTCATTCATCCTTTAAAGAGCATATCTAACAATATGCAGGGTTCTTTACACATGTTTATAAGGCCCCAGGTGACATGATTATTGCGTACGTTTGGTATAAGTTGTGCATTTATAATCAATTTGAGTACGAAAGTTTTGATGAATCATGATTTATTCGCGTGAACATTTCACGCATAAATTTGGTTAGTGAATGAGACCCACTGTTTTTGAGAAAATGTCAATATTTGGCTGATTTGAATGGATTAATTGACTCATTTAACCCAGCTTGCTAAAGTGAATAAATCTATGCAGAGCTGGAAATTCAGGCTCTGCTGTCGCAGTTTAATAACTAAACTATTTTGCGATGTTTTTATTTTTTCCGTTTAAACAACTATACTTCCCTCACACCTCACATAGTTGAGCATATTTGAGGAAAATAGGTTTCCGTAATGTGAAAGGATAGTTAACCCAATGTTCAAGCATTATATTCATGTTATTGAGGACATTTTACCATATTGCACTAGACCTTTACTCTAATGATCTTTGATCTAATCACACTGTTGACTAGCGTTGTCATGATACTGTAATTTCAGTTCAAATCAGTACAGTAGATTAAAATTTCCACAAACATTTGAGCGATGTTGAGTGCATACTTATTAAACACAGCTGATTGGCTGTTGTGTTCACGTGCTCAACAGAAATGACTGTGATTGGCTGTAAAGTTCGCTGCAAAATGCTCCAAAACACTTTCGGTTAACTTCTGACCTTTTCAGCCAATCACAGTCTTTTCTGTTGAGCATGTGAACACATTAGCCAATCAGCAGTGTTTAACAACACACTCATCGTTGCTCAAATGTTCGAGGGAAATGGATGTTTTTAATTTCAGTACCATAATTCCAGTATCGTGACAACACTACTCTTGAGGTGACATGGCTTTGCTCTAAATCTTGTCTTCGTGTGCCCTTGCCAGTGCCCTTAAAGACAGTCGCTTTCCCCCCATGACGAGGGACGAGCTGCCGCGTCTCTTCTGCTCAGTGTCTCTGCTCACCAACTTTGAGGATGTTGGTGATTACCTAGACTGGGAGGTAAGAGTCTATTGCCTTCAGCCATTAATAAACTGGTGATCTGATTAAGATGAGTTATTCACAGAATTGCCAAATAACTTGCAAATATGCCAAAAAATATTTATGTAGAGGTAGCTAACGAATGTTACTGTGAGCTATTAGATACGCCAGTGTCATTTACGCTTTCTCTCACGCTCTCTCTTCCCCCACAGTCCAAACACATGTGGTACAGGTGAATTGGGTAGGCTAAATTGTCCGTAGTGAATGAGTGTGTGTGGATGTTTCCAAGAGATGGGTTGCAGCTGGAAGGGCATCCGCTGCGTAAAACATGCTGGATAAGTTGGCGGTTCATTCCGCTGTGGCGACCCCGGATTAATAAAGGGACTAAGCCGACAAGAGAATGAATGAAAAGTCTTTATATAAGTGTTGCTTTCCTCTTAATCATTTTTTCATGTGTTTGTCTTGTTTCTTTACTTCAGTATAACTTGACCTTCGAGAGTATGTTCACCTTCGAAGTCAGCTTAAACATTTATTGTGTTATAAATATTGATCCGTTTATTTATCCTGGCCTGTCTGGCCTTCAGGTTATTCATTTGTACCTATTGATTCTAAGTAGCCTTGTTGCTTTTGGAATCAAAGAACGGTTAGAGCTCTAGCAAAAGGCTTGTATTTCTTCATAAATGCGACGTTTCAAGATTAGCTGCTCGTGTGCACGACGATCCAGTCTTCATCTCCACCCTGTTGATGGACAGCCTGCAAATTGCATGATCATTTATCATTATCAGTGCTTCTGGGCTGTGCAGAAGTGCCTACTCACTGCGTCCTGGCTTTCAGATAAAGCACAGGCACACAGACTTATCCTGTCGTTATACGCTGTAATCTGGATGATTCAGGCCATGTGAACACATGAACATGAGACTGTGCATGTGTTTCTGCTTGTTCAGACAAAGTGTGACCTCCGGGATCTGCAGCAGTGCAGACGCTGATGACATAAGGGTGTCTGTTGGTCTTAAATACCGTAGTATAAACCTATTGTTCAGATTGACTCTCCTTTGGTTATGTTGGGGGCTGTTTTTGCCTCATTGACTTCCATTATAATCACTTTTCTATGATTGCCAAGCCATGACAGCATATAATCATGTATTCTTGATTGAGTGTTGCTGGTTTTCCCTGTTGGGAAGAGGGATGATGTGTCATTTTACTGTTGATCATCAGTTCGTCAGCAGCATTAACCCTTGATATAAGCCTGTCTAAAACATTTCTGGCTTTTATATTATAGTTATATAGAGCATAACAACAAATCAGTGTGTGTGTGTGTGTGTGTGTGCAGAAATACACTTACTATGTTCTGAGAGCTGAGCTGCTTATTTAGATTTTTTCACCTTGTTATGTCTAAGTGCTCAAAGGTCTGTGTGTCTCTCCCTCACACACACACATACACACGCATAACTCCATATAACACAACTCCACAGCCAGAAACTAAGCTTTTTTTTTAGCACTGCAACTGTTGATCAACAGCATAATGACAAATTGTCCCTCTTCTCAATGGGGAAAACCAGAAACAATCAATAATGCATGATTATATGCCGTCATGGCTTTGCAATCATCAAAAAATGTGATTATAATGGAAGTCAATGGGGCAAAAACAGCCCCCAACATAACCAAAGTGTAGTGAATTAGCATTTTTTTAAAAAATGTGTGTCAATACGTTTTGTCACCAAAGCTCATTCCATTTGCTGAAAAAACGGAGCTAGTTGTGGCCAAATTAAGACTCAAAATCAACCCAGAGTGGATAAAAACAACCCCCAACAGCACACAAGGGCAATGCAATGGACTTAACAGCGTAAAGGTTTTGTTACTGTTCTGAAAACTATTTAAAGTCGTTTTATTTGTCATCCAGAATGCAGAATAGAAATATGTGGAACTCAATATAAGACATGCTCACAGGGATTCTGCTTACGCAATCGGATGTTGCTGGATTTTACTCCATAATAACTTAAGACAGATTGATCAACCCATACATTAGCAAATAAAGAACTAGAGATGCACCGATAGACAAGCCAAGGGCTGGATTCAAACTTCTCAGGCTGGCCTGATTTTTAATTGTTTTTATTAATATTATTATTACTATTTTTAATACTGGACTGACAATATTTCAGTTTATTAGAGCTTCTACGTTAAGCTGCTTTGACACATTCTACATTGTAAAAGAGCTATAGAAATAAAGGTCCGTTGATCCCATGCTTCTTGACAGTAATTGAATTTCACACATGGATTCAAGGCCTGGAAAGCACTGAAAAACAAACACAGGTCCTTGAATTAAATTAGAAATAAAATGGCTTTATGGTGTTAATTTTTTTATTTAAATCTTGTACAATAACAGTACAGTTATGACAAATAATGCACTTTTGATCTGAATGTTTATTTTTTTCTGAAACCACATTTGAATATAACCAGTAGGGCTGGGTGATACAGCAATAAAGTTTACAAGATATGTTTCAAATCATTCGGTATCAATAATTATTGAATATTTTTACAATCCTTTTCGGAATATTAGAATTTTCTTTTTAATTATTTTCATTTACCAACGTTACTAAGGTAAATAGTTTTAATAGTAAAAAGCAAAAAAATTTATGCTAAAAAAATATATATATCTTATCTCTTATGTCTTAAAATGAACGTAAGCGTTAAAGAGACTCTTAAACTTGATCAATAATATCTTACAAAGTGTGTGCAAAGGTAAAGCATAAATACTGAACAATCAAAGTGAACTTTAGGGTAGATCAACATCTGTAAGGTGTGAATAATAATGATACAGTAAACCTCAAACTCTGTCAACAACACCAATTATGAGAATCAAATCTGAGCTTTCAGGTAAAGGAGCCAGTTATCTTTATTTAAATAAATACTGAACATTACAAATTGAAGAGATTCAAAGTTGAGCCAAAATTCAAAGTCAAACGACTACATTACCCCTATGCTAAAAACTCAGATGGGGAGCTAGTGGCTGGGATGCACAAGAAAAGAAACCAATAATCCACTCTAGCGACATCCTTACATCCTTTTTTTTTTTAATATAAAACTGGTCTCACATTTCACTGAGCATGTTATTAAAACGGTCTTAAATATAACCCTAGAAAGCTGCAGATTTGGTATCTGCAGGGTCTTAAAGTATTAAAATGTCTTAAATTTCAAAAACAATTTTAGGCTTCGTCTTAAATTCACTGAAATATTGTCTTGTGGGTATTGAAGGGAAAATTAAGACCCATTTAAAATGATTCATGCAAATCTACCCAATTGATCCAACACACATCCAATCACCAACAACACATCTCAGTAGAACTTATCAAAACTACTCGTATTTAATAATAAAAATGTAGCCAGGCAAACATTTAGTTCTTAAAGAGGTTTAAGTTATGTTGAACAAAAATATATACAACTAAGGGGCAGACTGCTTGTTTTGACTCATTATTTAAAATTGGTGGCTAAGAAATTACTAGTTTTTTGTTTTTTTCCTGCTGGGCCATTAAAAATTCCTTAGCGTCTAGCCCAATACAAGACTGAAATTTGACTGCTGAAACGCTGTAAAGAGACCCTGGTCATGGCCTTTGGTGCAAAATGAGCGATGTTGAGGAATAGTAGTTTTGGAAGTGCATGAAATGGTGGCGTTGCTGGTTATTTCCTTGAGTGTTGTTTTCCTCCATGTCAGCTGGCCAAGGCTGATCTGCAGTGTGACTGATCCAAATGGCTTACGGACATTTAGCAGCCACATAAGGACAATGGACAGTCATAGTTTAGTTGGGAATACAGAGATGCAAAATACCAGTACAAATCAGCATGTGACATTAATGGAGTCGCATGTTAATGATTATCACTCAAGTATATTTTGGAAAAGCCGTCACAGTGGTTAGCAAAAAAAAAATTTAAACTAGATATATACCTCCGCTTGTTCCAAACCTGTTTGAGTTTCTTCTTCTTTTTCTAACAGAAAATAAGATATTTTGAAGAATGTTGGAAACTGGTAGCCGTTTACTTCTATAGAGTTTTGTACTACTAGTTTTCAGCATTCTTCAAAATACATTTTGTGTTAAACAGAACAAAGAAACTCTTGATGGTGATTAAATGATGTAGAAATAACTTGTGGCACGAGTTGCAAATGCGACAGACCAAAAAGGCATGCGTTTGAATGGAAGTCTGGAGTGAAAAGCGCAGTGTGACCGTGGTGTAAGGTGACATCTTAAACAAAAAAGGGTTTATCCATGACAAACTGCAAACTTTAGGTTTTTATATATCTTCCGAATGCTAATTTTGTCACTGTTTTGAACACACACTCGTTTATAGCAGTGTTTCCCAACCCTGTTCCTGGAGGCACACCAACAGTACATATTTTGGATGTCTCCCTTATATGAAACATCAACTTCAGGTTTTGGAGTCTCTTCTAATGTTCCATTGAGTTGATTCAGGCGTGTTAGATAAGGAAGAGGTAAAAATGTACTGTTGGTGTGCCTTCAGGAACAAGGTTGGGAAACACTGGCTTATAGATATCCTTAAGACTAACATTTTGATAGGAATGCCTAAAAAATCAGTAGTTTCACAAGAGCTTCAGCCATCTGCAGATGCTTTAAAAGCTGAATTCCTGAACAAATGCACTTTTGTCATGCAGTCAGTGCTGGTGAAATGGCGTTGTTGTGTGGCGATTGTTCAGAATGAAGTGTTTTGGGGCATTACAGGGCCAACAGTAGAGAAACACAGCTGGATTTTAGCACCATGGCTCCAGGTCTGAAGCTGTTGGCCCTGGCTGTGGAAAATTGGCTAATGTGTGTGAGAAGAGCTGACGCACATTAAACGGAGAATTTCCACCAAACATTTCATTTTTGTGAGCGCTTTAAACATGTGGTTTATGAATACTGTGTCCTGCCTGACAATAGTGTACACTTTTACTTCTTTAAAGGGACAGTTCTCCCTTAAAATTGACTGTTTACTCACTATTTACTTTCTCCTCAAGTGGATCAAAACTTTTGAGTTTTTCTGTCTTCAGTTGTGCACTAAAGAAGATTTTTTTTGAGGGAATTAGGAAATATTTGGGCTTTTAAATGTCTTCAAATGTTCACATAATATCATAATTAACCACACACAACCCATTTTACACTTAAAATCAACATTTCAGCAAATGAACAGCACCATAAATAAAAAAAAACATTTAAGTCACTTGATTTTAATAGGAATAGCATCTAACATCATCCAGCCCGATTGTTTAAAAGTCTAATGTGTGCAGTTCATATTATTAGTGCATTAACCAATCAAATGGCAGACTCCGGAAACTATATTACAACTAGCCAATCAACACACACATGTATACACTTAAAGGGGCAGGTCACGCAATAATGAACATGTACAAACTAATCACTCTCCCTCACGTTATTATAAACCTTCATGAGTTTCTTCATTCTGTTGAACACAAAAGAAGATATTTTGAAGAATGCTGAAAACAGGAAACAATTGACTTTCATAGTAGGAAAAACATACTATGTAAGTCAATGATTACAGGTTTCCAACATTCTTCAAAATATCCTCTTTTTTTGTATTAAAAGAAGAAAGTCAAATGTTTGAAACTAATGTGAGTACATGATGACTGTTCATCTCTGGGTCAACTGTGTCTTTAAACCTTTGTGTATTTAATCCTTTAATGCAGGGTGTCCACATTTGAATACTGTTAATTTAACATTCATTTATATAGTAATTTCCTTCAAACAACTTGATTAAGAGTAATAGTCGAATCATTTTTAAATAAAACATAATTTATTTTACCTGTTTTCATAAGTCATGCATGAAAGGGTTAAAATGATCAAAATGTCCCTAAAATAAAATGATCGTTGACCTCTTATTCGTGAAATGATCAACAGTTGTTGGTGGAACTGACTGCAAATGTACAGATACGTGACTCTTTATATGTCAGTACTATAATAACATTATTTATCTCAACTGATTGAGGCCTACACTCCACCCAGACACTTGCATTCCGCTGATCAGATTTTAATAAAGTCTCTAAAGCCCACCTCAAAAGCAGGGGTGAACATGCATTCGCTGTAGCCGGTCGTCGCCTTTGGAACGCGCTGCTGCTAGAATTAATAATGCCTTCGTCACTGCTAATTTTCAAGTCTAAATTAAAGACTTATCTATTTTCTTGGTCATTTGAAGCATAAGTCCCTTCCTCGGGGGGCCAACGGTCTCGTTTTTAATTCTGTTTAGTGTGGTCAACTGTGGTAGCATCTTTAACTAGGCAGAATTCATTAAAGGGTCATTACTTTCTTATTTTAGGCATTGAAACCAAACTGTTTGTATAATCTATTTTACATCTTTTATGCTCTCTCTTATATTATATCCCTATTGCGGTTTTGTTTATGTCTGTACTGCTTGTTTTGTGTCTGTAAAGCACGTTGTGCGGCCTTGTAGCCGTTTGGAAACGTGCTATATCAATAAATCGAACTTGAACTTGATCCGTTGGATATTATCATTTATAAAATGATCATTTACATGCAGATCTGATCTGAAACAAGCGTCTTTTATTTCCTAGGTGGGTGTTCACGGCATTAGGATAGAATTTTTTAATGAAAAAGGATCAAAGCGCACCGCCACCTACCTGCCAGAGGTTGCGAAGGAGCAAGGTGAGGATTTCTGAGCTCTTCAGTTTCATACAGCGCTTAACATTTGAAGAGGGTCAAAAACATTACAATACTGTTGTATTAGCTAAAGGGGTGCTATTTTGCACATTTGTGCGGGGTTTAAACCCAGTTGTGTGTCAGCAGTGTGTGAATATAACCAGCCTCTAATATTAAACATGAGTTAACTATATTGTTTATAATCAGACTTGATCAAATCAGTCTGCAGAAACACTTTGATTGACATTCTCCCTTTGTATGTGTCATCAGAGGAGGAAAGCCCCGCCCAATAGTGCCCATCTCGCCCTCATTAGCATAAACAGCAGCCCTGAGTGAGAAGCAGCCGTCTGTCTATTAGCCATTATAGCATAGACTACAAGGATTATAGATGTGGAGTTTTAGATGGAGTGACATAGACTGACAGAAGCATGAAGCACACACTCGCACTGAAGCACACATGCACACCTGACCAGCACTCACAACACACACACTGTTTTACAGCTGCCGCTATGCTGACACACAGGCATTTGTAGCTCCGCCCTCTTTTGAAAAGAGCACAATCTCATTTGCATTTAAAGCGACAGTCACCAAAACGCCACAATTATGATCAAAGCCTGAATGGGCAAACGGATCATATTGTATTGATAATGGAGTTAATACAGTTAAAAAGTAATGCGTTACAGTATTAGTTACTGTCAAAAGTAATGCGGTTACAGTAACACATCACTAGTAACGCATTATTGGCACACTCTGGTAATAAGGTCATTCAGTGTTAACTCATGGTGCATTGATTAATGTTAACAAGCAAATGTCAAACTATAATTAATAAATCCTGTACAAGAGTTGTTAATTATAGTTCATGTTAGTAAATACATGACCTAATGAAACCTTACTGTAAAGTGCGACCAAAAACATTCATCAAAATAGTTTTAAGGCTAAAGAATGGCTGAAGTTCAGTAGTTTTAGGACCACTTTGAAATGTTTTGATCCACCTTAAATGTTGACTACTGTACAGAAATGTCATGTAGAATAGACTCAAAGGTAATAAATAACTGCATCTGTGTTTATTCTCTCTCTCTGTAGGATGGGACCATATTCAGACCATAGATTCCTTACTTCGAAAGGGAGGATACAAAGCTCCCATCACAAATGACTTCAGGAAGACTATTAAATTGACCAGGTGAGAAAGTTGTCTTATTTTTGTATAAATCACATGCTGAACAAACATACAGTTCAAATCAAAATGATTGATCTGTGAAATAATAATCATTTTTCATATAGTGTGCTCATTCATGTGTATTCAATCATGTTTTAATAACTACCTTCTATTAACTAGTTGATTTTGTCTTTGCATGACCACATTTGGCCTGGAGGTCTAAATAAAGTGAGAAATATGAAGCACACAAGAGTTTTCCTTTATATATTTAAAAGAAAGGAAATTATATAAAATACTCCTTTCCATGTGGGAAGTGTATATAAACTATGAATTGATTGAATTTACAGAACTGCTACTGACTCAAATTGTGATATGATGGTTTTGTCATATCTCCCAGCCCACTAAAAATACATGAACTGTACGACACAGAAAAAAAGTGAGTCCGTTTTAAACTGGAGACCACTGGAACTCCATCTGCACTTTAATTTTAGGCAAGATAAAATAATACATTAAGACACACAGTGTTTCCTCTATGATTTGTTCCAGCTGTGGTGGCAGGCCTTTTACACAGATCTTCCAACCACCTATGGCGTTATTTCAATTACACATTTTGAGATCGCATTCATGTAATACGAGCATGCAATCTCTCTCTTGCTTGTGCACAGTTTTCCTCTGTTCATGCACAACTTCTTGCACACCCCCTCAAATATTCACTGCTCAAGCGCAGATTTTCTTGTACGCTCAAGTAAATGCTGCTGAGGGCGATTTAGTTTGTTACGAGTATGTCTCCAACATTTATTAGATTTGCTAGGAATATTTATGTTTCCAATAGACCTACAGAACGACATTGATATGCCTGAAGTAGTGAAACGGCCCTAAACTCCAGCAAGATAAAGTCATTGTATGCAGAACCACAGACCTTTATCTATGAATTCAGTATAATTATGGAAACTGTTCATCATAACTGAAAGCTGCGTCATGTATGCTGGCTTCAGGTTTCTTCACTAACCGCATCTGTTTAATGTTCATCATTTTTTATTATTTTATTTTTTCAGATTTATTTTGTGTTTGTCACTTGTAACTTTATGTACACTGGAAGCTTCTGTAGCCAAAACAAATTCCTTGTGTGTGTGAAGCACACTTGGCAATAAAACTGATTCTGATTCTGATTCACCCATCACACACCTGTCTGTCAGTCAGAATGTAACCGTAAAGGGTTAAATAAATAACGCACAGCACTACTACGATTACAAAAAAGTTTGCTCTGTTATAATTTACTTACATTTTAATATGTTTTGGTGCGATTATAACCCGCTATTAAAAAAACCCAGTAACAACTGTGCTGGAAATGAATTTTGGTGTGGTGCTCCATCATAAAGCATGAATGTAGTGGAAACCATGTGGATAGATGGATGGATGCATGGATAGACGGACGGATGGATAGACGGATAGATATATTGATAGATAGATAGATGGATAGATAGATAGATGATGGATAGATAGACGGGTGGATGGATAGACGGATAGATAGGTAGATTGATTAGATAGATAGATAGATAGATAGATAGATAGATAGATAGATAGATAGATAGATAGATAGATAGATTAGATAGACAGATGGACGGGTAAGATGGATAGAAGGACAGACGAATAGATGGATAGACGGATAGACAGATGGATAGATGGGTAGATAGATAGATAGATGGATGAATGGATGGATGAATAGATAAATGGATGGACGGACGAATGGATGGATGGATGGATAGACGGATGGATTGATAGATAGATGGATGGATAGACAGACGGACTGATAGACGGATGAACGGGTAGATGGATGGATGGATAGACGGACGGATGGATTGATGGATAGGCGAATAGACAGATGGATAGATATATAGATGGATATATAGATAGATGGACGGGTAGATGGATGGATGGATAGACAGATGGATGGATAGATAGACGAATGGACGGGTAAGATGGATAGACGGACAGACGAATAGATGGATAAACGGATAGACAGATGGATAGATGGGTAGACAGATAGATGGATGGATGGATGGATGGATGAATAGATGAATGGATGGATGGACGGATGAATGGATGGATAGACGAATGGACGGGTGGATGGATGGGTGGAGAGACGGACAGATAGATGGATAGACAGATGGATGGATGGATGGGTGGATGGATGGACGGATGGATGGATAGATGAAAGATAGATGGATGGATGGATGGATGGATAAATGGACGGATGGATAGATGGATGGATAAATGGATGGATGGATAGATGGATGGATAGACCGATAAACAGATAGACGGATGGATGGATGGATGACTGTGTGCATGCATGTACATGTGTGTGTGTGATAGCTTTTACGCACTCTTACTGCTTCGTTGGTGTTTCAGTCACATGCTCTTCAAAGAAAATAAGCGTAATTAATTGATCATTTACATCTGTAGCTCAATCGATTATTAAAATAATCCCCAGTACTGACCTCTGGCTTCTTTCTCAGGTACCGTAGTGAGAAGATGACGATGAGCTACGCAGAATACATCGCCCACCGCCAGCACCATCACTACCAGAACGGCATCGGGCACCCGCTCCCTCCCTACAACCATTATTCCTGACAGCGAGCCGCATGACCAGTCCCTGGAGCTCTCGGCGGACATCTTCCCCGGAGAGCCGGCCCCGTCCTGGTCTAGCTATCTCTACTACTGTACCATTTTATGATGATAGTTTCCGCTGCCGTGTCTTCAGTCTGACCGAGGCATGGCAGCGGGTGCAAAATCAGCATTAGGTGATCGATTATAAACCCAGAAGAAAACAAAAAAATCCTTTATTTCCTCATTTTTAATCCTTTGTATTAATTTAGTTTTTGCAGCATATATATATATATATGACTATATATATCGATCGATCGACCCCTTCCCTTTCTTTCTTAAAAAAAAAAAGCAAATAAACAAGTTTATTTTAATGATTATTCTTTCAACAAATTTCCTAATCAGGTTTCTGAGTCTGTGGATGGAAATAAGTCATATTCAGACTGATGGGCTAGTGCTTTCGCTCAGAGTTGATGTCCGCTAAGCTTTCGTGGCTGCCTTTCTCCCCTTTTTATTGTTTGATGTTAGTTTGGCTTTTACCCAGTGTGGGCGATCATGAAGGCTTCCTCTTTCCTCTCTGTGCAGTTTCTTTATTGAGGGGTGATTTTGGGTTTTCTGCTTCCGTTTGTTTCACGTTGTTGTGGGTTTTCTGCAGTGCGGCTGAGTTGAAGTCTCGTGCGTTCGTTGTTTTCTTTCTTTGAAACCACTTTACTAAATTAGCTGCTGGGTAACCCAGAATATTCCCCCATAACTCAAAGCTCTAGCTGATTTGAATGGAGTTTTCTTTGATTAACAGTCTGTGGTGTCTGTAGTGTAGTTTAGAAGAGCAGGAGTCGTGGTGTTGCTTCATTATTAGTTCTTCATCTTCTGTTTGAGTTCTCATGTGGATTTGTGCGCTGTCCAGTGTTTCCTAGTGGTGTTTGTGAGACGGCAAGTGCTCAGAATAATGGAGTAAATAAAGGTTTTTCTAGCTTAGTGAAGGTCAGAAGATCCTCCGCTTTCTATATTGCTCCTGTTTTGTCCCACAGAGAGGAAAAGCTTTGTGACAGGGATACGCTCCAGAAAAACACAAGCCATACTCTTTAATGCATGCTATGGCAGGGTGCCTGTTCTGGATTGGTTTCTGGCGCAGGAATCTTCACTTTGCTCTCAGGAGGACGCTTACTTTCTTTTATTTTTGAGAGATGATCTGGTCTTATCGATGATGAATACGCCGATTTGTGTCTCGCATGGCAACAATGTTTACATCTGCATACGAATGCTGTCATTTACTGTGGTAGAGGAGCTCATTCACGTGTGTTGGTCTTAGGATGGAGATTGTTGGAGTGTCGCATTAGGAACCAGCAGTTGTGTTTGATTTCAGTTTTCTCTCTGACATTATAAAGGAATAGTTCAGCTAATGATGACTCTAGAAGGTATTTTCCTTCTGTTGAACACAAAGAAGATATTATGAAGAATGCTGGGGAGAAAAAGCAGCTCTTGTCATTTATAGTAGGAATAAAAATAGTTTGTTCAACAGAAGAAAAGTCGAGGGAGTGAATGATGATCTATTTTTCATTTTTGGCTGGACTGTGCCTTTTAAAGGACACTTGTTAGTTTTATTTTTGTAAATATGCTCATTTTACTGCTCTCTTAGAGAGAAACTGTTGAGTTTTACCTTTTTTCCATCTGAATTCTGGTCTGAAAAGAGTACCGTTAGCTTAGCTTAGCATAGATCATTGAATCAGATTAGACCGTTAGCATCTTTCTCAAAAATGATCTGAATGATCTTGAAAAGATTTGATGATCTTGTTGTTTAAAGCTCGACTCTTCTGTAGTTAAATCGTGTACTAATATCAACACAAAGCTGGTATTTTCTAGGCTGACATGGCTAGAGGAACTACACACTCATTCTTAGCATGTGGAACGTCATTCAAGTTCCTTGATTATTACGCTAAAATGAGAATATAGTTCCTAACCAGATCAGTTTTCTGTCAGTCTTAATACATGATGGAACTACAGAAGAGTCTCGCTTTAGATAGCAAAATTATCCAAACTCTTTGGCTATTTTTGAGAGAGATGCTAATGGTCTAATCCGATTCAATGATTTATGCTAAGCTAAGCTAACAGTGCTCCCACCAGACCTGCCTGAATGAATTATAAAACTTAGCAGTTTAACTCCTTGAAAGCTTTAGAAGGAGACTATTTCCAAAATAAAAGTGGAGTGTTCCTTTAAATCTCTGCAAAGACCGTGTCTGTGTCTTCACAGCTTTACTTTAAGGACGAGGATGTAGACAGAAAAATCCTGTTGTCTGTAGTCGCAGTGGACTAGCGTTCAGGTTTGTGTTTCTGAGGAGAATATTTCAGTCTTTTATTTTCATATGCAAAAACGTTAAGGGCTTTTGGGGTTCCATCCACAGTCATTATAAAGCTCTCTTAAACCCAAATCAATTAAATAAACTCAGTTGTGTTGCCTTAAAACCGATTCTGACAAAGACCAGAGATTGTGGCTCTGAATGCTCAACTAGCTCCGATGTTTTGGCCACAATCATATAATGTAGTGACTTTAGAGCAGGAATGGCCAAACTCAGTCCTGGAGAGTCCAACACAACTGAAGCAGCTAATCAAGACTAGAACCCTCCTGGCAAGTGTGTTGAAGCTCAAATCTGCAGGACACCGGCCCTCCTGGACTGAGTTTGGACATTCATGCTTTAGAGAAAACAATATCTGTTAATGAGTGTTCCTCCAGAGGCCCTCCACTGCCCAATGGTGACTGTTTTTCCCCTGTTCTGCTTCTCGAAATCCCTCTGACCAATAAGCAGGTCAGTCTGGCTCTGAAAAACCCTTTAAACCCTTCTCTTTATGGCCTCAGATTTCAGATTACGCTGCAAAAAAGGCATTTCTTGTCTCGTTTCTGGTGTAAATATCTCAATTCCTAAATCAAGAAGTATTTTCTAGACAAGCAAGACATTTAATGTGGTTATATAGAATAGAAAAGTCAAATTGAAGTGAGTTTTTCCCCTTAAAACAAGCTCAATACTCTGCCTATGGGCTCAGATAAAATAATCTGATTTTGCTTTGACATAATTGACTCTTTCTTACCTCATTGTCAGATTATTTAGCTTGTTTTAAGGACGAACTTACTTCATTTTGACTCATTATTACTGAAAACAACACAATATTATTTACTAGTCCATAAAAAACTTCTTGAATTTAAGAATCTCTTAATATTTAGACTAAAAACAAGACAGAAAAGTGTGTTTATTTTCAGCTAGATGAGCAATCAGAGCCTCATTTATATGTCCGGTCCTCCAAAAACGGCACAAACTGAACATTTATTTTCATCTGCTGC
>NC_079455.1:1161455-1213955 GCF_903798145.1 Danio aesculapii
TCTTTTATTACGCTCCTGACCTCTCGTTTCCTTCATCTGGGTTTTGAGAGTGAACCAAATAAGAAAGTGAAGGCAAATAAACCTAACAAGTTTAGATTTGCTCCTCTCTGTGTGCTATGCAAATCTGTTATTTAAATAAGCGGCTAATACAAAGACATTCAGTTCTCAGAAGCCAAATGACCTCCACTAAAACAAACCGATTTACTTTAAAAATAAATAAATAAATAAAATAAAGGGATAGTTCACACAAAAATTACTATTTACTCACTATTTACTCAACCTCAGTGGCTTTCAAACCAAACAAGTTTTCTCTTCTGTTGAACACAATAGAAGATATTTTGAAGAATGCTGGAAACCGTTAACCATTGACTACCATTGAATGGAATAAAAACACCATGGTGGTCAAGGGTTACAACTTTCCAACATTTTTCAAAATATCTTCTTTTGCGTCCAACAGACGAAAAACATGCAAACTCCACAAAGAAATGCCAACTGGCCCAGCTGAGACTCGAACCAGCAACCTTCTTGCTCTGAGGCATCATGTTGCCCCATGTATTAATAATTTTTATATATTTTTTGATGAACCAACACTTTTGAATGGCAAACCTGCAATTTTCCAGCCCAAATCATGTCTTATCGCCAGATCTGCACAACCCCATACCTAAGAGCAAATCTAAACTTGTTTTATTTGCCTTGACTCTCTTATCTGGCTCACTCTCAAACCCTAGATGAAGGAAACGAGAGGTCAGGAGAATAAGGAATTCATAAATAAAATAATAAGTAGTGCACATTTTTAGGACTCGCTTTGAAGCATACCAAAGAGTACTGTATTTAAATTAGCAGCTTGTACAATTATATCCAGTTCTCAGAAGCTAAAAGAAATATCCCTCGACTGAAACAAACCAATTTACATATAAAACCCAAAACCACTTCAAATTAAAGGGATGGTTCATCCCAAAATAAACATTTATTCACTATTATCTCGGCTTCAGGTGGTTTTAAAACCTGTATGGAGTTTTTTTTCCCCTGTTACCCATAGTAGGAACACCCATAGTAGGAAATTAAAATTATATTTTCCAACATTCTTCAAAATATCTTCTTTTATGTTCAACAGAAGAAAGAAGCTATAACAGAGTAGTGACAAGTGGGTGAGTAAATTAACTTTTTTTATTTCATCCATTGTTTTTTTCATTCAAAACAAGACTTTGGACTCTGAAACTGAAACCAACTATAGCCTAAATATTTAAACAAGTACAGTGTTTGCTTTATTAAGCCCAAATTGATTCCAGTAAGGCAAAAAACTGGACCTAAATATCGGTATCATTTATCGGCCAAAATTAGTTTAAATAGATCAGCATATCGGATATTGGCAAAAATGCATTATCATGCAACCCTAGGACGAAATATCCTTTAACTAAATGAAATGTCAGTATTGGATATTGGCAATATTCAGCTGAAGTATATCAGCATATCAGATATCGGCAAAAATCCAGTATTGTTCAACGCTAGGACGAAATATCCCTTTAACTATATTAAATATCGGAATCAGATATTGGTCATATTTAGCTGAAATATATCAGCATACCAAATATCAACAAAAATCCTGCATCATACAAGCCTTGGACGAAATATCCCTTTAAATAAATTAAATATCGGTTTAAGATAGACCATATTTAGTTGAAATATATCAGCATATATAATATCAACAAAAATTCAGTATCTTACAAACCTAGGACGAAATATGCCTTTAACTAAATTAAATATCGGAATCAGATATTGGTCATATTTAGCTGAAATATATCAGCATACCAAATATCAACAAAAATCCTGTATCATACAAGCCTTGGACGAAATATCCCTTTAAATAAATTAAATATCGGTATTAGATATTGGTCATATTTAGCTGAAATATATCAGCATATATAATATCAACAAAAATTCAGTATCATACAAGCCTTGGACGAAATATCCCTTTAATTAAATTAAATATTGGTTTAAGATATCGGCCATATTTAGCTGAAATATATCAGCATATATAAAATATTTTTAAAAAAAATCAGTATCATACAAGCCTAGGACGAAATATCCCTTTAAATTAAATATCGGTATAAGATATTGGTCAAATTTAACTGAAATATATCAGCATGCCAAATATCAACAAAAATGCAGTATCATACAAGCCTAGGACGAAATATCCCTCTAACTAAATAAATGTACCATTTTTAGTTAAATATATCAGCATATTGGATATCGGCAAAATTCCTGTATCATGCAACCTTATGGTGAACTATTCCTTTAACTAAGTTAAATATTGGTATGGCATATCCGCCATATTTAGTTGAAATATATCAGCATATCAAATATACAGACAGTTTCGTGCAACCCAAGAATGAAATATCCCTTTAACTAAATTAAATATCAGCCATAATTACATGAAATGTATCAGCTTATCTAATATCGGCTAATATCCGGCAGTGTGCAACCATAGGATGAAGTATCCCTTTAACTAAATTAAAAATCAGTATCAGATATAGGACAAAATTAGATAAAATCTATCAGCATGGCTAAACTCTAGTATCCTGCAACCCTGGGTGAACTTACTTTTAACTAAATGCACAAAGTTGTATTTTTCAAGCTTGAAATTTTACACAAAGAATAATTTTTGATGATTGATGGATTGATTGATTGATTGATTGATTGATTGGGATAAAGATGGACCAACACTTTTATTTAAATGTCAAAACTGCAATCTTTCATTGTCCAGCCAAGATCAAGTCTAATCATCTCATATTATGATTATTCTGCACAACAATTCACCATGTATTTAGCATAAACACACTCACCTGCACCATAGTGACCACATGGCACGGGTTGAGCAGGTAGATGACGGTCTTCGTGGCGAACTTGAATCCAACCTCAACCCCAAAAGTCATGCAGAGAGCCACGAGCAACAGGTTCTTGCCCCAGCTGTCCTCCTTAACGTTATTCCTCCGGCCTTCCTTCCCCACATCCCTGACCTCCTTCGGAACGCTGAGCTTCTTGAGGGCCAGCAGCACCTCCAGGACCGAGAAAAAGACGATTATCAGCGTCTCTAGAAGCCTCTGACGCGGACTGATGAAGGCGGCGCACTCGGGCCCTCCGTTGCCCTCAAACATGGGGTCCACACCGCCGTACATCCAGTCCAGCAGGCTGTAGATATTATACCGAGACATGTTCCTTTGCTCGTATTGGAAAAGGTAGGAGCAAGACGGAATGAAGGACAGGACGCCGACCTCCTGGCGGAACATGAACTTCAGATCTGCCTCGGGGGAAAGAGTGATGAACTGACCGGGGAGGAGCGCACCATCGGCCGCTTCATCAGACCCACACACCCGCTGGAGGAGGAGGAGACACCGGAGATACACACAGATAGGACCGTTTTAGGGAGGAAGACGCATTTCCGAAGACGATGGTTCAATGCTAACTGATTATTCGCTAAAATATTGCAGGTCACTAAATATACGCTTAAAACGAGCTACTTTGCAGGATATCCACGCAAATATTAGCGACTGTTTTAAGGTGGAAGACGCCTTTGCAAAGGCGAAGGTTTGAATGCTAACGTAACCGATTGTTCGCTAAGAATATTCCAGGTCGTTACATGAAAGCTCCAAAAGAGGCTGGTGTTCATCAAGCCAGAGGCCGTAATAACGAAATTTTCACTCGTTAAAAAGCAGAAGCGGAAGATGCGACGCGATCTGCTCCATGTGGCGTATGAAAAAGCTGCTTCACCATAGAAACGCCGCCCTGTTCGCCAGTCCGGGTCCCCAAATCCACCTAGACCAGAACGCGCATGCGCGCTCACTTCCCCCAGAAACCGCACCGCTCGTTTCCCGGAAAAGAACAGGTCGCGCGCCGCGGCTCCGCCTCTCTCCAGCCGGTAACTCCTTCACCACCGGAGCCGCTATAACTCTCGCGAGGGGCCCATTTTATAAAATGATGAGCACGAATCAAAAATGGAGGTTAAACTAATAAAATGGAGAAAAAAAATCCATTCACCTAAAAAAAATACTCAATTTACTTACCATCAAGGGCTTTCAAACCGTTTCAAACCTTTATGACTTTGTTCCTTCTGTTGAACACTAAAGAAGATGTTTCAAAGAATGTTGGAAACCGGTAACTATTGACCTTCATAGTAAGGAAGTCAATGGTTACCATCATAAGCAAAGTATGCAGCTACTTAAAGACCCAAGACATTTATATTAAATAAATATAAGTATAAATTATATCTATAACTTCATTTTCACCACATTTTTGTTCGGTGAGTTATTAAAGAAGAAAGAAATAAATTTAAAAAATGCAACAGACATGGGTTTCTTACTATGGAGGACCAAACATTCGTTCATATTCCCTTTATCAGAATCAGAATCAGAATCAGAAAGAGCTTTATTGCCAGGTATGTTCACACATACGAGGAATTTGTTTTGGTGTCAGAGCTTCTACAGTGCAACAGGATAACAGAGACAGGACAAAAAACAGATAATAAATATATTTTTTTAAAAATAGAAGTAAGTAGTGAGTGCAAATATACAGATTGACAAGTGTATGTACATGTTTATTACTATATACAACGTTATATGTGCAGCTGTTATGTGCAAATTGGCATGTAAAGTGTGTTGTTAAATAAGTGTATATGTGTATAAAAGTGTATAGCAAGTAGTGATGTTGGCTCCACAATTATTATCATCAAGTGTTCATGAGATGGATTGCCTGAGGGAAGAAACTGTTTCTGTGTCGGGCTGTTCTGGTGCGCAGTGCTCTGTAGCGTCGACCAGAAGGTAAAAGTTCAAAGAGGCAGTGTGCTGGGTGTGAGGGGTCCAGAGTGATTTTGGCAGCCCTTCTGCTCGCTCTGGATAAGTACAGTTCTTGGGGAGTAGGAAGGGTTGTACCAGTGATTCGCTCAGCAGTCCGAACTATTCGACGTAGTCTTTGGAGGTCGTATTTAGTAGCTGAGCTAAACCAGACAGTTATTGATGTGCAGATGACTGATTCAATGATGGAGGTGTAGAACTGTTTCAGCAGCTCCTTTGGGAGGTTAAACTTCCTCAGCTGACGAAGAAAGTACATCCTCTGTTGAGCTTTTTTGACAATGGAGTCAATGTGAGTGTCCCACTTCAGGTCCTTAGAGATGGTGGTGCCCAGGAACTTGAATGACTCCACTGCTGCCACAATGCTGTCCATGATGCTCAGTGGGGGGAGAGCAGGGGGGTTTCTCCTGAAGTCCACTATCATCTCCACTGTTTTGAGCGTGTTGAGCTCCAGGTTGTTGTTACTGCACCAGACAGCCAACTCCTTAACCTCCTGAACTTATTCGTCAGGGGTCACCACAGAGGAATGAACCGCCAACTATTCCATGTTTTTTACGCACTGGGAAACACCCATACACACTTATTCATACAGAGGTGATACACTACAGCCAATTAGTTCTTCTAAATTGACCCTATTGCGCATGTGTTTGGACTGTGGGGGGAAACCGGCGCACCCGGAGGAAACCCACGCCAATATGGGGAGAACATGCAAACTCCACACAGAAATGCCAACTGACCCAGCCGGGGCTCGAACCAGCGACCTTCTTGCTGTGAGGCAACAGTGCTAACCACTAAGACACTGTGCTGCCTCAAGCACCAAACCTGCGAAACAAAAATAATAATAATAATAAATAAATAAATAAATAAATAAATGCATACATAGACAGACATAGATAGATAGATAGATAGATAGATAGATAGATAGATAGATAGATAGATAGATAGATAGATAGATAGATAGATAGATAGATAGATAGATAGATAGATAGATAGATAGATAGATAGATAGATAGATAGATAGGCAGGCAGGCAGACAGACAGACAGACAGACAGGCAGGCAGGCAGGCAGGCAGGCAGGCAGGCAGGCAGGCAGGCAGGCAGGCAGGCAGGCAGGCAGGCAGGCAGGCAGGCAGGCAGGCAGACAGACAGACAGACAGACAGACAGACAGACAGACAGACAGACAGACAGACAGACAGACAGACAGACAGACAGACAGACAGACAGACAGATAGATAGATAGATAGATAGATAGATAGATAGATAATGTAATATAGTCATCCATACCTTACATTAAGGTCATATTTAAATAAATAAATAAATATAAAAGCATATAAGAAGCATTTCTTCTGTGGAATTTTCAAACTTCATAAGCGACCCCTTGTGGTAAATATAGTACTTAAACCTCAAACCAATATTTTAGTTTGTGGACGCTGAGGCAGTGTTTTCATTGGATAGAATGTAGCCATGACTCATCGTGAATTTACATACAGGTTTATTATTATGGTATGTTTTTATTTCATACTTATTCATTACTAAAGCTTGTATGACGGTGACCCTCAACCACTAGAGGGCATCAGAAGACTTTCAAGAGGCCTTCAAATTAATATTTAATTTAACATTACTTAATTACTGATGCTATCTATCTATCTATCTATCTATCTATCTATCTATCTATCTATCTATCTATCTATCTATCTATCTATCTATCTATCTATCTGTCTGTCTGTCTAAAACATCAGAAATCCTGAAAATATCAGTTTTTACAATATATATATATATATTTTTCCTCCATAAATGTCTTAAAATAAAATAAAAAGAGCTTTTAAAGCAAATAAATAAGACTGGGGGTCATCAGATATGACTGTCAATATCCACAAAGTCAAAACTGCATATAAATACAGTCGCCTTGCTCTTGAGTCTTATAAAATAAAGAATCATTCATACATTTTCCTTCAGCTTAGTCTCTTATTTATCAGGGGTTGCCACAGCAGAATGAATCGCCAACTATTCCAGCATGTTTTACACAGCACATACCCTTCCATACCCTTCCGCAACCCAGTACTGGGAACTCGCTGTACTCACTGGTTCGAGTCCCGGCTGGCTCAGTTAGCCTTTCTGTGTGGAGCTTGCATGTTCTGCCCGTGTTGGCGTGGGTTTCCCCCTTAGTCCACACACATGTGCTATAGGGGAATTGATTAACTAAATTGGTCTTAGTGTATGAGTGTGTGTGTGAATGAGAGTGTATGGGTGTTTCCTAGTACTGACTTGCAGCTGGATGGGCATCCGCTGTATTAAACACTATGCTGGAATAGTTGGTGGGTCATTCCACTGTGGTGACCCCTGAAATAGAGACTAAGCAGAAGGAAAATGAATGAATAATAATAATAATTTTCACAAAGATGCTAAAAGAAATATTTGTGGTTCCCCACAGGACCTTTAAATGAACAGTGAATCCTTTTTTGTTACTGTTAAAAACATGTTGCAACACAGGCATGTACCCCTATATATTTCTGGAGATCACGAATTATATACCCAGGGAACGTCTTTAAAATTTCACGCTACCAGCTGAACGCTTGGCTCTGTGTGGACGGCGTTTCTGCTGTTACCAGTTTCTCCAGTGTCTTACATTGGAGTACATTGGACTTGAGGCGCAGAGAGAAGTTGACCACGACGGCAAGGTTCGAGTCTGGCAAAGAACAGTTCCACAAGGACAAAAACAGAAGGCCAAAATTTAAAATAAACAAGTAAATAACAGGGTAAGAATGTGGTAAAATCTGAAAACGTGGTAAAAAAATCAGGCTGCCGTGAGGGCTTTTCTTTTTCTGGATCGCTTTTGAAAACACTATCGGTTTAGGGAAGGAGGAGGGTGGGGGTGGGGGGTTCTGTAGGTCAGTTAGTCAGTCGACAGCGGCCTCTGGTGGATTTACATGAGAACAGCAGGTGTGGATGGCACTCGTGAGAGAAATATGAGATCTGAAAAAGCGTACACAGCGCCCTCTGGTGGATTCGCAAAAAAACAAGACCTGCAAAAAAATGTAGCTCCCGGGATGTATTCGGCGCTCTCCCGAAGTGTATACGGGGGTACATAATCAGAATGAGCCTGGGTTGACATTTTAACATTGTAAAGAAGCTTTTTTCCACTGAGAGGAAGCTTCTATGGGATGAAAAGGTTCCATGATATTGAAGGTTCCTGGTGGAACCATTGATGCCGGTAATTTCTGAAACTATAAGAGGCGATCGCTGATGTTCTGATTAAAACTTATTTGTTAATTGTGGGAGTTTTTTTTTTTACTTCAACCGTAAAGATGACCTGCAGTGAATTACTGACAATGTCTACTCTAGGGTGGGGAGAATACTGAGTGTGTGTGTGTGTGTGTGTGTTTGTGTGGTCCTCGTACATTGAGGACCAAATGTCCCCACAAGTATAGCGATACCATTATAATTTGACCTTGAGGGGACATTTTAGGTCTTCATGAGGAAAAGGGCTCATAAATGAGACTGAATGAAGTGTTTTAAAGATGTAAGAAGGCAGAGTGTTTCCTCTGAGGGTTGTGTTTAGGGGGAAGGTTGGGGAATATACAGTCTGTACACGAGAAACATCATTACAGCTGTGGGAAGTCCCCATAACACATGAAAACACAGAATATGCATGTGTGTGTGTGTGTGTGTGTGTGTGTGTGTGTCAGAGAGTGTCCCTGTGTAAGTGTGTGTCCATGAGTGTCATTGTATGTGTGTGTGTCCTTATGTGTTATATGTATGAGTATGTGTGTATATGTGCGTGTGTGTTTTTGTATGTGTATGTGTATATCTGTGGGTGTATATATCTGTGAGTGTTTATGTGTGTACGAGTATGT
The DNA here is from genome assembly GCF_903798145.1 of Danio aesculapii. Lineage (NCBI taxonomy): Eukaryota > Metazoa > Chordata > Actinopteri > Cypriniformes > Danionidae > Danio > Danio aesculapii. The sequence goes on from NC_079455.1 coordinate 1,170,155, forward strand.
GCGTGTGTGTATGTGCATGTGTAAATGTAAGTGTGTGTGTGTGTCTGTCTCTGTATGTATATATATATATATATATATATATATATATATATATATATATATATATATATATATATATATACATACAGAGACAGACACACACACACACTTACATTTACACATGCATATATATATATATATAGTGTGTGTGTGTATATATTTTTTGAGTGCATATGTGTTTATGCGTTTGTGTGTGTGTATGTATGTGTATGTGTCTGACTCTCTCTGTGTATGTGTGTGTGTGTAAGCAGAGTTCTGGGAAGGTCTGTGGGCAGAGAGTTGTGCCTGCTGCGCTGCTGAAGCTTCTTGGTTTAGTCTGTTCAGCAGTTCCAGCACGAATACATCAAACGTGTCAGTTCAACACTGAAGATGAGCAAGTCAAAGGGAGGATACAACTGAAAAAACCATCTACATCCTTTAACTTAAGCTGAACACAAAAGAAGATATTTTGAAGAATGCTGAAAACCTGTAACCATTGACTTCTATAGTATTTGTTTTCATGGAAGTCAATGGGTACAGGTTTCCAGAGTACTTCAAACTATCTTCTGTAATGTTCAACTGAAGAAAGAAACTCATAAATAAATAAAAAACAAGCGTGAATCTTCATTTTTGGGTGAACGCTCCCTTAAAGAAGTCAAAGAATCTGAAAGTCTTGAGTGTTCAGTTCCTGAAAAAAAATAACGTCGCTGCCGTAATTCATTTATTTTACTTTAGCTAAATCCCTTTATTCATCAGGGGTTGCCACAGCGGAATGAACCGCCAACTATTCCAGCATATGTTTTACACAGCGGATGCCTTTCCAGCTGCAACCCAGTACTGGGAAACACCCATACTCAAACACTACAGCCAATCTAGTTCATCAGTTCCCCTATAGTGCATGTGTTTGGACTGTGGGGGAAACCGGAGCACCCGGAGGAAACCCACGCCAACACGGGGAGAACATGCAAACTCCACACTGATCCAGCTGAGGCTCGAACCAGCGTCCTTCTTGCTGTGAGGCCACAGTGCTAACCACTGCGCCACCGTGTCACCCTCACTACTTTAATATTCTGATATGTAGATGTCCCTCCCTCCAGGACATCTACACCAGGCGGTGCATGAGGAAAGCCAAGAGGATCATCAGCGACTCCAGACACCCAAGCCAGTTTGCATGTTCTCCCTGCATTCGTGTGGGTTTCCACCAGGTGCTCCACAGTCCAAACACATGTGCTATAGGGGAACTGGGTAAGCTAAATTGACTGTAGTGTATGTGTGTGAATGAGTGTGTATGGGTGTTTCCCAGTGATGGGTTGCAGCTAGAAGGGCATTCGCTGCTTAAAATGTGCTGGATAAGTTGGTGGTTCATTCTGCTGTGGCGACCCCGGATTAATAAAGGGACTAAGCCGAAAATAAAATAAATGAATATTACTTTTATATTTAATTCATGTTTTTCTTACTGTAAATAAGTAATGATGCATAAATAAGTATTATATTTATGTTTTGCTAATTTTATTTACATTGTATAATTAAAAAAAAAGAGTCAAATGAAAGAAAAAGAAAAAGCCCAGGCAGCCACTACAGACGATGACGTGCTGAACATTACGCAGACTTTCTGAACACATTCGCTTTGACTTGACTTTCTGTTCACCGACGGTCGGGAGATTTATGATTCACCAAAATGTTTATGCAAATATAAGCGAGACAGGGACTGAGTTTAGCAGAGGATGACGTCAGCTCAGAAGGTCAGATAAGTACACACTGCAGTCAGATAATGAGTGACGTAATGCTCTCTCTCACACACACGGTAGTATTTGCATTTATAATATACAGTTGGTGTCAGAATTATTAGCCCCCCATATATTTGCCCCAATTTCTGTTGAACATCGAGAAGTTTTTTCCAACACATTTCTAATCATAATAGTTTTAATAACTCATAATAGCACATAATATTAAGACGAATTTAAGATGAATGAGGATTCTTGATGCAGAATAGTTAGGGATCGGAGATCACGGCTGTTCAGCTCAGGCTTGTGCTCTTGTCCTTTACGCACTGAAATTCAGATTCCTTCAATCTTTTAATGATGTTCTGCACTGTTGAAGGTGAAATATCCAAATGTCTTCCCCTCTTTCTCTAAGGAACATTGTTTTTAAATGTTTCCACCGTTTCCTTACTCCACCAAAGTAAAGGAGTAAAGTAAAGGAGTAAAGTAAAGAGAAAGTAAAGAGGCTGAATGGAGGAGGCTCGTTCTTTATCCTCGCGCTGCAGATGCTCTGTTTAACTGTTTTCTCGCTAGTGAAGCGTTCAGTTTTTACACTTACAAAGTCCCATGGAGAGACACAACTGAGTCTTAAAGGGAATGAGAGACGAGACTCTGGTTTAATGCACGTTATGCTGAAAACACACCCAGAACTCACTAAGAGAATAGGCACAACCCTGTTAGACCATGCGCCGGGGTGCAGAGCGTATTTTCACCATCACTAAAATAGAACAAGTGTATTCAGACATTTGGGAAGGTGTATTCAAATTGAAATGTTACACACACACACTCGAGTAGTAGACGATTTCAAAGGCAATCTGTTGTGATGATTCTACAACTAATGTAAACAAACGAGCATTACGAGTACTTTGCTTTTAAAGAGTGTTTTACACAGCCTCTTATAGGACTCTGAGCAAGCGTGTGTGTCCAAAAGTGTACTCTTATAAGGGACTGTCCCCCGTAGGCTGACTAACACACACAATTCCCGAGCAGGTGAAAAGACAGAGCTGGGGGAATTCATCGAGAGCCACCCGCACACACTCGACGGGCACTCAAAAGCAGCTGATAACCAGCTCTGCCTCTTCATAGCCGCTCACAGCTCCTCGTGTGCGAGGAAGTGGAGGCTTTTTCTGAGAATCGAGAGTCGATGCAGCGGGAGGAAGGATGTGGAGCAACAGACCGTTTCGCGTGAGACTGAACTCTAACGTTACTGAGGAGTTCAGTGGAGACGGGTTCGTGTGTGTGTGTGTGTGTGTGTGTGATGACCTGAAAGACAACAGCAAGGAACAGCTACAACAGGTAAAGTCTCTCTCTGTGTGTGTGTGTGTGTGTGTGTGTGTGTGTGTGTGCGTGTGTGTGTGAGTGTGTGTGTGTATGTGTGTGTGTTGAACTAAAATACAACAGTGGGAAACAATTAGCTACAATGTGGTCTCAGTGTGTGTGTGTGTGTGTGTGTGTGTGTGTGTGTGTGATGAGCTGAAAGACAACAGCAAGAAAAACTTGGGTACAACAGGTAGTCACGGTGTGTGTGTGTGTGTGTGTGTGTGTGTTTGTGTGTTGAGCTGAAATAATAACAACAAGAAACACTTAGCAACAAGAAGAAACTCAGTGTGTGTGTGTGTGTGTGTGTGTGTGTGTGAGATGAGCTAAAAGACAACAGCGAGTAACACTGAAGACAGCACATGGAGATGAGGTAAGTCATTTTCTACATTCGCTGGTCTATTAGACTGTAAAAAGCCGGCAGCGGGTAAAAAGAGATGGTTAGGGCGATAGTTAGAGGGGGGTTTGGATGATTCTATGGGCCCACGTACTGTAGGGTACTTGGATTGTACCATGTACAGTTTTATTAGCCATGAAATAGTTTCATAAATATAAACAATAATAATAATAATGAAAGAAAGAATAAAAAAGTTAAAATAAAAAAGAAATAATTAAATAAAGAAGGGATTAAATAATAATAGAATGGAAAAATGAAAATAGAAAGAATGAATAAATTAAAGAAAGGATTAAATGATGAAGGAAAGAAAGAATGAAAAAAACAAAGAAACAAACTGAGAGAAATATTAAATTAAACTATTTAAAGACAGAAAGAAACAAACAAACAAAGAAAAATGTTAATAAAAAACAAAAGAATGAATAAATTAAAGAAAGGATTAAATGATGAAAGAAACAAAAAAGAAACAAACAGAGAGAAATATTATATTTCAGTAATTATAATTAATTAAAATATTTAAAGAAACAAAGAAAGAAAAAAGAAAGAAAGAATAAAAAAAATAAAAAAGAAGGAATTAATAAAATAAAGAAAGGATTAAATAATGAAAGAATTAAAGAAAGAATAAAGTTAAGAAAAAAGAAAGACTTTACAAAGAAAGAAAGAATAAAAACATTTAAAATAAAAGAATGAATCAAAGAAAGGATAAAATAATAAAAGAATTGAATAATGAAAGCAAAAATGAAAAAAGAAAGAATTAATCAATCAAATATTGAAAATAAGAAAGAATCAAAACATTTCAATGAAAAAAGAAAGAATTAATAAATTAAAGAAGAGATTAAATGATGAAAGAAAGAAAGAAAGAGAATTATTAAATTAAAGTATTTAAAGAAAGAAAGAATAAAAAATTTTAAATGAAAAACAAAAGAATTAATAAATTAAAGAAAGGATTAAATGATAAAAGAAAGAAAGAAAGAAAGAATTATTAAAGTATTTTAAAAAAGAAAGAATAAAAAAATTTAATAAAAACAAAAGAATTAATAAAATAAAGAAAGGATTAAAGGAATGAAAGAAAGAATAAAAACATTTAAAATAAAAGAATGAATCAAAGAAAGGATTAAATAATAAAAGAATTGAATAATGAAAGCAAAAATGAAAAAAAAAGAATTAATCAATCAAATATTGAAAATAAGAAAGAATAAAAACAATTAAATGAAAAAAGAAAGAATTAATAAATTAAAGAAGAGATTAAATGATAAAGGAAAGAAAGAAAGAAAGAAAGAAAGAAAGAAAGAAAGAAAGAAAGAAAGAAAGGAAGAAAGAAAGAAAGAAAGAAAGAAAGAAAGAGAATTATTAAATTAAAGTAATTAAAGAAAGAAAGAATAAAAAAATTCAATAAAAAACAAAAGAATTAATAAAATAAAGAAAGGATTAAATATTGAAAGATAGAAAGAAAGAAACAAATAAAAACATTTAAATGAAAAAATAAAGAACTAATAAATTAAAGAGAGGATTAAATGATAAAAGAAAGAAAGAAAGAAAAGAAAGAAAGAATTATTGAAGTATTTAAAAAAAGAAAGAGTAAAAGCAAAAATGAAAAAAGAAGGAATTAATCAATCAAATATTGAAAATAAGAAAGAATAAAAACATTTCAATGAAAAAAGAAAGAATTCATAAATTAAAGAAGAGATTAAATGATGAAAGAAAGAAAGAAAGAAAGAAAGAATAAAACATTTAAAATAAAAAAGAAAGAATTAATAAATTATAAAAAGGATTAAATGATGAAAGAAAGACAGAAACATTCAAACAGAGAGAAATATTCAATTAAAGAAAGGATTATTAATGAAAATATTGAAAGAAAGAAAAAAAGAATAAAAAGAAAAAGAAAAAAGAAAGAATTAATCAAAGAAATGATTAAATAATGAAAGAAAGAAAGAAAGAAAGCATTCTCTTCTCTCCTCTTGATGTGTGTTTTCGGGGACTGTAGATTATTGTGTGCTCTCCCCTGCGGTCACATCAACACACAGCCTGTGTCCTCAGCCTGTGTCCAGTGACTGTGGATGCTGCTGGGGAATCCCCTAATCTGCATGAGCAGGAGACACACTTTCACTTCAGCTAAAGTGAATGCAGCACACACACACACACTCTCTCTCGACTGAGGACAAGTGTTCATAAAGCATCCGTAAGATGGTTATAAGCTGCTGTGAGTGTGTGTGCTGATATGACGTGATCTGCAGACTCAGTACTCGGTGTAGAGTCTGTGTGATTCAGAAGAGCAGCTACATCTGAATACTGGGTCAGTGGAGACGTCACACGCTACACACACGCACTCCGCAAACCCACACACGCGCAGACACTCCGCAATCACACACGCTACACACACATTCTGCAAACACACACACACACACACACTTCTTTCTTTATTCCTGTTTCATTCTTATTCATTCATTTTCCTTCAGCTTAGTCTCTTATTCATCAGGAGTCACCACAGCAGAATGAACCGCCAACTATTCCAGCAGATGCCCTTCCAGCTGCAACCCACTACTGGGAAACACCCATACACACTAAATTTAGGCCAATTTAGTTAATCAAATTCAGTTTTTGAAGGAGAAATAATAATAAAATTAATAGTTTGATTTGTTTTGTGTTTGTAAATACAGAAGTTAAGCTGTATTTATCTGATAAGTATTTATCTTCAATGTTTTCCTTTGTTAGTATGTGGTGATGTGCATGTCAAGTGGAGGAGTTGTTCAATAAAGTGTTTTGCAAAGATGAAATCATCAGCTGAATTACACGGTTCTGTCTGCGCTCTGAATGATTTCGAGATATTGAGCTTCAAAGTTTTGGCACTAAATATAATAAATAAATGAATAAAGGTGGTCATGAATGAACACATTTAGAAATGAATGAATGAATTAAAGTAGGAATAAAAGAACAAATGAATGAATGAAGGTAGGAACAATTCAATTAATTAATAAAGGTGAGAATGAATAAATGAATAGGAATAAATGAATAAAGGTAGTCATGAATGCATAAATTTAGGAATAAAAGAATGAATTAGTAAAGTAGGAATAAATGAACAAATGAATGAATAAAAATAAGAATTAATGAATGAATAGGAATAAATGAATGAAGGTAGTCATGAATGAGTAAATTTAGGAATGAATGAATGAATTAAAGTAGGAATGAAAGAACAAATGCATGAATGAAGGTAGGAACAATTCAATTAATTAATAAAGGTGAGAATTAATGAATGAATGAATGAATAGGAATAAATTAATGAAGGTAGTCATGAATGAGTAAATTTAGGAATGAATGAATGAATTAAAGTAGGAATGAAAGAACAAATGCATGAATGAAGGTAGGAACAATTCAATTAATTAATAAAGGTGAGAATGTATGAATGAATGAATGAATGAATGAATAGGAATAAATGAATGAAGGTAGTCATGAATGCATACATTTAGGAATGAATGAATGAATTAAAGTAGGAATGAAAGAACAAATGCATGAATGAAGGTAGGAACAATTCAATTAATTAATAAAGGTGAGAATTAATGAATGAATGAATGAATAGGAATAAATTAATGAAGGTAGTCATGAATGAGTAAATTTAGGAATGAATGAATGAATTAAAGTAGGAATGAAAGAACAAATGCATGAATGAAGGTAGGAACAATTCAATTAATTAATAAAGGTGAGAATGTATGAATGAATGAATGAATGAATGAATAGGAATAAATGAATGAAGGTAGTCATGAATGCATACATTTAGGAATGAATGAATGAATTAAAGTAGGAATGAAAGAACAAATGCATGAATGAAGGTAGGAACAATTCAATTAAATAATAAAGGTGAGAATGTATGAATGAATGAATGAATGAATTGGAATAAATTAATGAAGGTAGTCATGAATGAGTAAATTTAGGAATGAATGAATGAATTAATTAAAGTGGGAATAAATTAACAAATGAATGAATGAAGGTAGGAACAATTCAATTAATTAATAACGGTAAGAATGAATGAATTAATAGGAATAAATGAATAAAGGTAGTCATGAATGAGTAAATTTAGGAATGAAAGAACAAATGCATGAATGAAGGTAGGAACAATTCAATTAATTAATAAAGGTGAGAATGAATGAATGAATGAATAGGAATAAATTAATGAAGATAATCATGAATGCATAAATTTAGGAATGAATGAATGAATTAAAGTAGGAATGAAAGAACAAATGCATGAATGAAGGTAGGAAAAATTCAATTAATTAATAACGGTAAGAATGAATGAATTAATAGGAATAAATGAATAAAGGTAGTCATGAATGAGTAAATTTAGGAATAAATGAATTAATTAATTAAAGTAGGAATAAATGAACAAATGAATGAATAAAAGTAAGAATTAATGAATGAATAGGAATAAATTAATGAAGGTAGTCATGAATGAGTAAATTTAGGAATGAATGAATGAATTAAAGTAGGAATGAAAGAACAAATGCATGAATGAAGGTAGGAACAATTCAATTAATTAATAACGGTAAGAATGAATGAATGAATTGGAATAAATGAATGAATTAATTAAAGTAGGAACAAATGAACAAATGAATGAATAAAAGTAAGAATTAATGAATGAATAGGAATAAATGAATGAATTAATTAAAGTAGGAATAAATGAACAAATGAATGAATAAAAATAAGAATTAATGAATGAATAGGAATAAATGAATGAGTAAATTTAGGAATGAATGAATGAATTAAAGCAGGAATGAAAGAACAAATGCATGAATGAAGGTAGGAACAATTCAATTAATTAATAAAGGTGAGAATGAATGAATGAATGAATGAATGAATGAATGAATGAATGAATGAATGAATGGGAATAAATTAATGAAGATAATCATGAATGCATAAATTTAGGAATGAATGAATGAATGAATTAAAGTAGGAATAAATTGACAAATGAATGAATGAAGGTAAGGTAACAATTCTAAAATGAATAAAGGTAAGAATGAGTGAATAAATGAATGAACAGGAATAAATCAATGAAGGTAGTCATGAAATAACAAATTAAGGAAGGAATAAATGAAAGTAGGAATGAATGAACAAATGAATGAAGGTAGGAACGATTCAATGACTGAAAAAAGGTAAGAATGAATGAACAAATGAATGAATAGGAATAAATGAATGAAGGTAATCATGAATGAATAAACTTAGGAATGAATAAATAAATGAATTAAAGTATAAATAAATGAATGAATGAAGGTAGGAACAATTCAATGACTGAATAAAGGTTTGAATGAATAGATGAATGAATTGGAATAAATGAATGAAGGTAATCATGAATGAATAAATTTAGGAATGAATGAATTAAAGTAGGAATAAATTAACAAATAAATGAATGAAGGTAGGAACAATTCAATAATGAATAAAGGTAAGCATGAATGAATGAACATAGGAATATATCAATAAAGGTGGTCATGAATGAATAAATTTAGGAATGAATAAATTAAAGTAGGAATAAATGAACAAATGAATGAATGTAGGAACAATTTAACAAATCAATAAAAGGATGAATGAATGAATGAATAAATGAATGAATGAACCGGAATAAATGAAGGCAGTCATGAATGAACAAATTTAGGAATGAATAAATGAATCAAAATAGGAATAAATGAACAAATAAATGAATGAAGGTAGGAAAAATTCAATGAATTAATAAAAGGTGAGAATTAATGAATGAATAGGAATGAATTTATGAAGGTAGTCATGAATGCATAAATTTAGGAATGAATGAATGAATGAATGAATGAATGAATGAATGAATGAATGAAAGTAGAAATAAATAAACGAATGGATGAAGGTGGGAACAATTCAATAATGAATAAAGGTAAGAATTAATGAATGGGAATAAATGAATGAAGTATAAATTGCATAACTTTAGGAATGAATGAATGAAAGTAGAAATAAATAAACAATTGAATGAATGAATAATGATAAATCAATAATGAATAAAGGTGGAAATGAATGAATGAACAGGAATTAATAAATGAAGGTGGTCTTGAATTAATATATTTAGGAATTAATGAATAAATGAATGAATGAATTAAAGTAGGAATAAATGAACAAATGAATGAATGAAGGTAGAAACAATTCAATGAATGAATAAAGGTGAGAATTATTGAATTTTGAAATGAACAAAGGTAGTAATGAATTAAAATAAGAATTCATTAAGGTAGAATAAATTAATAAGAACAAATAAAGGTATGAATGAATTAAGGCAGAAATGAATGAAATGAATGAATGAATGAATGAAGGCAGAAATGAATGAATTGAAGGAAGGCAGGACTGAATAAATAAATAAACAAATGTTTGTATAAATGAATAAAAGTAGAAATTAATGAATGAACAAATAAATAAAGGTAGGAATTAATGAACGATCAAATGAACGAATGAAGGTTGAAATGCACGAGTGAATGCATTAATGAAAAAAGGAAACACATTTAATTGTATGTACATTTACTGGTGCAGAACATTAACAGAGGTTATGCTTTCGTGACTCTTAACCATTGAAACATGACTTTATAATCTAAATTAGGAATCATAATTTAGTAATGCAGATATTTTAACAATTTTAGTCTACTTTTATTTATAATTGTTGATGCTAAATTAATATTTTAAAAGCAATCAGCCATCTTTTTTTAAATGCATTGGCAAATAATTAAGAAATAGGTTAGTTTAAAAGTATAGCAACTTTTTAAATTAATGTGTAATAAAGCACACATAGCAATCCATGAAGTAATAAATAACCAGGCACTGCTAAGCTTTCTATTTCTCCACTGAAATGTCTTCTGTTTTTCTCCAGTCTTTGTCTCTTCACTGGTGACTGAAACCTTCAGGAAACTGACTGCAGTATTCAGTTAATCATCACCTAAATATACTCATAAAACGAGTGAATATATAATACTAATTTACATATGACATACATTAATATTAACATTCGGAATTTATACCTTTTATTCTTTGTGCGTTCAGTAATGTTGTGGTTATTAAAGATAAAGTGTGGTTATTATTAAAATTAAGCAAATTTTATATTCACCCTTTCAGCAGCAGCGTCACCGAACAGACATGGTATGATCCATTTCAGGGGTGATCACACTTAAAACATCAACCAACGCCAAACAAATTTCTCTCTTTCTGTATACCTCTCAATGTTTACATAAATAAACGCACATATTTATGTATCTCGACACATATTTATGCTTTCGTTCTTTCATTTCATTTTCTTTTTTCATTTCTCAAATAGAAAGGTCTGAATGCGTCACGTGACGCGCAGGATGCGCAGCACTTTATCGTCCGGACGGAAAACGAAAGAAAATGTCTGAGAAGGGTAAGCACAACGCATTTCTTCACTTTATGACTATATACAAATATTAATGAGTCTGTAATTAAATTATTCCTTCATTTTGACGTTATAATAACCTACTTATTATCCCGAAAGTCCTTCAGATATGCATAACTCGTATAGACGCACGTTGTACATGTAGCAGAAGTTACAGTAAACTAGCTGTGCATGTTAGTTCGCCGTTCAGCTCACACAAAGAGAGATTCTCGCATTTAAAACAGAGTATACAGCTTATTATTTTATCAACAGGCTTATTGACGCAATATCATAAACAAAGCCACATGCAGAACCAGTTAAAATGCTTATGGTGTGAGTCATATTACAGACACACCCCTCTGTATTACACACAGAGAGACATACATCTGCTCAATTTAGTGAAAGACTGATATAAACACATCCTATAGGAGTGACTGAAGCTCTCCTGTCGAGGACAGAGAAACATTGTGCTTGGCAGACTGAATTAAACAAGGCCAAATGCCTTCAGTACACAAGGAAAAGCTGCAAAAGCTGTTCTGGAGGTCTGATAATGTTCGTTTTCAGTGGACTGTGTGCTAGTGTGAGTGTGTTTGTCGAGTCATGGCATGTCTAACTCATGATCCAGCGTTTCAGAGTGTGAAAGCGATACTAGGCTCTGTCCGTCTGCAGGAGTTGTGCTATTTCTGATTCTGGCTTATGTCTGGAGTCCAGCAAGGTCACTTCATTGGCCAAGGTTACTGTCATGTAAACACTCAAGACAGCCCACAGCTCTTACACACACGCACACACATGGTTTTTCATAGACATAATGATTTATACTGTACAGAGAGCCTAACTCTACACTTAAACTCAACTATTGAGGTAATGTTGGTTTTATATTGGCACATTCAGACGTTCTCCTTAATAATATCATTTCAGAAAAGTATTATTTGCACATTTTAAATAGGGAAATCATATTTTCAGTCAACTAAATCAGGGGTTCCCAAACTTTTCAGCCCACGACCCCTAAAATAACAATGCCAGCGACTCGCGACCCCCAAATACCTTGAAGGTGGTTATAAATCTACACACAACAATACGCCTATGTAAACAAGAGCTTATTGACAACACAAAAAAAGTGCAACAGTCTAAGAAGCATATAATTTTTAGAGTCATTTATTAATTTGTTTAATTATTATTAACCTCACCTAATGAGACTGGTGGACACAATGTTTTAAGCACAAGTCTATTGTTGGTTTAATTTTGGAGGCCACCACACAATCTTCAGTTGTGGCCTGTATCTATTTTTGATGTATTTGATTGCCATAAAGGTGTCAGAAAGTTTAACCTGGTGCTATAAAATCAATCTGCAGCAGCTGACGCTATTGCTGTGTTGTTAATCTAACGTAAACACACCGAGCCTATGAAACTAAATTGGAAGGCTGACAGCTTTTCATTTGCATGTTGTTTTTTTTACTATTAAAAGCTACTATTTTTATGGTTAAAATATGGTTATTCTAATAGTTTAATAACATATACAGTTGAAGTCAGAATTATTAGCCCCCCCCTTTGATTTTTTTCTTCTTTTAAATATTTAAATATTTTCCAAATGATGTTTAACAGGGCAAGGAAATGTTCACAGTATGTCTGATAATATTTTTTCTTCTGGAGAAAGTCTTTTTTGTTTTATTTCAGCTAGAATAAAAGCAGTTTTTAATTTTTTAAACACCATTTTAAGGTCAATATTATTAGCCCCTTTAAGCTATATATTTTATTTCGACTGTCTACAGAACAAACCATCATTATACAATGACTTGCCTAGTTACCCTAACCTGTCTAGTTAACCTAATTACCCTAGTTAAGCCTTTAAATGTCACTTTAAGCTGTATACTAGTGTTATTAAAACTATTATGATTAGAAACGTGTTGAGAAAATCTGCTCTCTGTTAAACAGAAACTGGGGAGAAAAAAAATAAACAGGGGGGCAAATACTTCTGACTTCAACTGTATATTTTTGGAAATCACCAAGTGACCCCCACTTTGGGAACCACTGCATTAAATAGTGCTAATGTTGATTTGAACTCATACTTGCATGTGCTTTCAGACCCAAAATTCAAAGTATTATGTTAAACAATATAGATATTGTGTCACAAGTTGTGCTCATAACAGTACATAATTATAATTAATCCGTATTAGCCTTTTTAAATGATCTTTTAGTATTATATTGAACACCAAAACCCAAATGTGTGAATATAGAACCAACTTTACCTCAATAACCCAACCCTGTTTACATTCTGAAGCGATCCGCATCATTACGCTTTCAAAATGTTTCATCTGTGAGCTTTAAAAGCATTTGTGTTCGATTTATGTCTCCATGAGTTTGAGTGCGTTCAATTCTAGGTCCCCACTCTGACATAAAAACATGGACACCCACAGACGTTTTTGTTATGATTTATAAGTACTCCCCATAGGCCTGATGCAGTTTATAGTGCTGGTTATATAAAAACTGATTATTAAATGACATACCCCTAAACCCATCTCATAGGAAATCTGTGGCAAAATATGACTGTGAAAAACCCTATTAAGTATGATTTTAAACAGTTTTAAATTACTGCATGTCCTCATAAACCACTTCAACATTGTAATACCCATGTCATTATACAATTTTGTGTCCACATAAATCACATTACACGCAAACACACAATCCATCATAGTCATCAGTTTAATCAGGTTGTGTTTTCCTGGTTTTTCTAACATCAGTGTGCTGAAAAAATAATAAATAATATAATAAAATAATACATACAGTTGAAGTCAGTATTATTAGCCCCCTGTATATATATATATATATATATATATATATATATATATATATATATATATTTTATTATTTTTTTTTATTGATTTTGTTAACACATTTCTGCACATAATAGTGTTAATAACTCATCTCTAATAACTGATTTATTTTCTCTTTGTCATGATGACAGTAAATAATATTAGACTAGATATTCTTCAAGACACTAGTATTCAGCTTAAAGTGACATTTAAAGGCTTAACTAGGGTAATTAGGGTAAAGTTAGGGTAATTAGGCAAGTCATTGTATAACAGTGATTTATTCTGGAGACAATCCAAAATATTGCTGAATAATATTGAGCTTAAAATGGTTTAAAACAATTAAAATCTGCTTTTATTCTAGCCGAAATAAAACTAATAAGACTTTCTCCAGAAGAAAAAATATTAGAGGAAATACTGTGAGAAATTCCTGAGTGTGTTAAACACCATGTGGGAAATATGTAATGATTTACAGGAGGGCGAGTAATTATGAATTCAACTGTGTATGTGATATTAAAGCACATTTCTGTTTTCCGACAGAAAGCTTTGATGTTCTGGAACTGGCAGAGAAAGTCAAGGATCAGAACAAAAGGTGGTGGAACAAAATGTTTGGGAAAAACAGCTCCGGACCTGCGGCTGAGAAATACTCTGTGGCCACTCAGCTGGCTATTGGAGGAGTGAGCGGCTGGTGGGTCTTCACATCAACAATAATGTGTAGGAATGCATACAGTGCTCAACATAAATGAATGCACCCTATTTGGAGAACGAATATTTTCATCCATTTCTCAGTGAATATAGGTCATATTCTTTGGTGCATTTGAATGAAACAGATTTATTAAACAGATATATTTGGTAAAATTATATTTTAGTCACCAAACATCTTTAGAAACAGAAGATAATACAATTAAATTCAAGCAAAATATTAAAAAAAGAATTACAAACTACAAAATCTCAACAAAATTGTATACATTTTTCATTTATTCGTTTTCTTTTCGGCTTAGTCCCTTTATTAATCAGGGGTCGCCACAGAGGAATGAACCGCCAACTTATCCAGCACATGTTTTACGCAGCGGATGCCCTTCTAGCTGCAACCCATCACTGGGAAACATCCATACACACTCATTTACACACATACACTACGGACAATTTAGCCAACCCAATTCCACTATAGCGCATGTCTTTGGACTGTTGGGGAACCTGGAGAAAACCCACGCGAATGCAGGGAGAACATGCAAACTCCACACAGAAATGCCAACTGACCCAGCTGAGGCTCGAACCAGTGACCTTCTTGCTGTGAGGCGACAGCACTGCATACATTTTTCATTTCTTTAATATTTTCCCCTTACATAAATTATGGATGTACTAGTTTTGGAGCTTATCATCAGCTATTTAGTTAGATTAGCTCCAGATTTGGCTTCAGTACTGACTAATATAATGTATACACACAAATATAATATTATAGAGCTTCCTAATCTATAAAATATTCATCTAAATGAGAGATTTGTGAGGCGCGAACTCATATGTTGAGCGCTGTAGACTGTAATGAATACAGGTTATTTTAATTTTCACAACCAATTAGTACATTTTGGGAGTAAACAGTTGGTGAGTCTTCATACAAACAGTAATGTGTGTGAATGCATGCATGGTGTATGGAATATTTTTTAAAAATCGACTTTATTGCACTATTTTCACAAGCAATTGGTAGATTTTTCAAAACTCAAAACGATTTGAGCATGTTTTTGACCATTTGCACCAGTTGTGTTTAGTTATAGCACTGTAAAATAAAAGTTGACTCAACTCAAAATTGTATGGCAACTTGCTGCAGAGTTTTTTTTTGAGTTGACTCAAATTTTACCTAAAGTACTGCATTTTAATTCATTTTATTTGATTTAAGTATTACCACTATTTTATCACCATTTTATCATTCATTTTCCATCGGCTTAGTCCCTTTATTTATCAGGGGTCACCACAGCAGAATGAACCGCTGTGAAAGTGCTCCAGAAGGCACCTTTTAAAACATTTCACTTAAAATATTTCCCGAATAAAAACGTTCTCTAACGTCATTTAAAAATACACATCCTATTAAAATATGTTTTATCGTCAAAATATTCTTACACAAGTCGCAACTTTTTCTTCCCCTTTCAATAAATATGCCTGTGTTAGTCTTGAGTGTCTGATTCTGCATCTCGTATGTACAACCTGGCCATGTCTATTTTCAATATGCCTGTGTAAGTCTTGAGTGTTCGATTCTGCATCTCGTATGTACAACCTGGCCATGTCTATTTTCAAAAAGGTAATCATTTCTTTCATTTACAAATGGACTCGCTTCATACAATTTGTTATTCCTACATTCATCCCATTCCATTTGCCAGTTCTTATTAACATACAGATTTAAAACAGGTTTGATATCGGACACAGGAGTTTTACATTCTGTTATCTCCAACTGTATGGCTTCCTTAGCTGCTTTATCTGCACGTTCGTTTCCAATGAATCCCATATGACTAGGTATCCAGCCAAATCAACATCCCATAATGCAATTCAAAACCACAAATAAAACTAAATACGAAAACTGTTCAATAACAGATATTTTTTACAGTGTACTTCTGAAAAATAGCACCACACCAATTAAAAAAACACTGTAAATGACTCTGTTTCAGGTGTGCAGGATACCTGTTTCAGAAAGTTGGGAAAGTTGCTGCATCGGCTGTTGGCGGAGGTTTCTTTCTTCTCCAGGTAAATTGTAAAAACTGCATCATGATGGCAGTTGTACATTATATATAATGTTATTGAATGTTTAAGCAGACTCTGATATGCTTTCAGATCGCACATCACACGGGCTACATTAAAGTAGACTGGAAAAGAGTCGAGCACGACGTGAACAAGGCCAAGAAGCAACTGAAGCTGAACTCAGACAAGCCCCCGAAAGAAGTCACTACTAAATTTAACGAGGTGGGGAAATCACCTGTTATTGTGTAAAAAAAAAAATGTCTATGTAGGGGATGATGTACATCCAGTCGGTTGTTGTGGCAGGATAAAACCTGACAGGTTTATCAGAAGCTGCTATACATGATGCCTTCTTTCTAGTACAAATGTCTGAAACATGTTAAATCAAGAAGCATTTTCTAGACAAGCAAAGCATGTGATCTTGTTTTCAGAAATAATGAGTAGGGGTGGGCGGTACACCGGTGTCATAGTCATCACCGGTGTGACATTGCGCCACGACATGGATTTTCTAATACCGTCAATACCGTAATAAATCAATTATGCGCCTCGAACAGCTGCATTTACATCAATAATAGCTAATTCTAAATAATAAGGCATTCAATTTTCTTCAAACGTTCCGTTGTGGTCTGAATACATGTCCTTATACTACAGGGCTCGAAATTGCAACCATTTTGGTCGCATGAGCGCCCGAAATGTAATCTATGCGCCCTCATAATATATTTGGGAGCATTTGTGCGACTGAATATAATGGTTGTAGTGCAATCTGATTTGATTTTCTCTTAAAACTTGCTGAATCGCTCTACCCTGCTGCTGTATTGGTTCATATTAGCTGTCAGTCACTCAACGCTTCCCGCTGTCAGATAACAGGGAGCTTTTGTTACTGCAGGAAATGCAAATGGCATGAGTGAAAAGTGAAGAGTGAAAAGTGCACAGGTTTGCAAACCTCACCTAAAGTTATAATAATAATAATGGCGCAGATGACAGCGATCATGACATGAGGTAAATGTTGATCCGCCAGCTGAGATCAATTTGAGTGTTTTCGGAGAAGGTGCCTGAATCTCGATGCGTTGCATTCACCGCGTGTTCAGCGCAAATGTCCGCTAAATATAAAGTCTAATACTGTACACATCATCGCCAAAGAAACTCACCTTTACTAAGTTTACACTGAAACTACGGCTCATAACAAAGAGCGGAATTGCGCTGATGGTCATCATGAGAATCCTGCTCTGTCTGCTCATAAATTGGTGCGGCTGACTCGCCTGCTTTATTCCACCAACACAGAGAAATGAAGATCAGCTCATAACGAGACTGAGCATTTACAATGAACCAAACCAAAACTTTTAAAGAGCGATAGAAGTGAGACTTTCTTTTGTCCGTTCTTCCTTGAGATGTATATTATTTTGCTATTGAAAGTAATACCGTGATATTATACCGTCACCGTTCAAAAGATGAAAAATACCGTGATATTAAATTTAGGTCATATCGCCCACCCCAAATAATGAGTCAAAATTAAGTG
The DNA here is from genome assembly GCF_903798145.1 of Danio aesculapii. Lineage (NCBI taxonomy): Eukaryota > Metazoa > Chordata > Actinopteri > Cypriniformes > Danionidae > Danio > Danio aesculapii. The sequence continues at coordinate 1,188,066 of NC_079455.1, forward strand.
AGTTTTGGTTTAAAACAAGCAAAATAAAAACCTGACAATGCAATTAATGAAATAATCTTATGTCAAAACATCTTCCCTCATTATTTAGCTTGTTTTAAGGATTCATTCGAGCATGCATCGTCCGGTGTGAACACAGCATGATAATGTGTTTTAAAGCAGAGGTGTTGATGTTTTCTGGCTCTGTGCAGGTGCAGCTGTTCGTCAAGAACAACATTGTCCTGACAGGAGGTTTCGCAGGAGGGTTTCTGCTCGGTTTGGCCTCATAGGAGCCTTTATCATCATGTCTTTAAGCTCGAGGATGTCATCTAACACTTTATACAGCAGCTTGCATTTAACTCAGCACTGCTTTACCAGTTTGACTTCTCATTAATATGCGTAGGCATGTTGCGATGTGTCCGTAATGAAACATTTATATATTGAAGAATGTATAGTTCAGTGGTTTGATGTGCATTATTTAAAGCCCCTGTAACATTGAATATTATTTTTGCTGTATTTTGTTGGTACATGACTTGAATTCAGACATGTAAATATTTGCAGGCCTTTAAAAAAAAAAAACTACATGCAAACTTGCAGAATTATATCATCAAGCTCAAATATTCACATGCATTATTTTTGTAATAAATCTGGATATTATTTCCAAAATCAAGGGTTTAAAAAGTTGTGAATCAGGATTTAAGCAACTGTGATTGTGCTCTTGATATTTTATATATCATCTATTTTTCTAAATTGCAGCTTATGCTTTGCACGTTGTGATATTTGACTTTCTTTTTTGTCATATTATGTGATCTGATTATCAATTGTATTATTACAAACCCCCGCTGTATTTTCCGACTTGAGGAAATCTGAACGTGTCTAAGTGATGTTCATTGTTACGTCAATAAAATAATTAAACTTTAAAGGTGCCATTCACTATGATAGATGATATAAATAATTCAATTCACCTTTATTTGTATAGCGCTTTTACAATGTAGATTGTGTCAAAGCAGCTTCATATAGAAGATCAAAATCAATTGAAACAGAGAGTCAGGATCTCAGTTTAACGTCTCATCCGAATAGATTGCACACCCTGAAAGTATAGTGTCCCCTTAACTTTACATTAGGACTCACACAGACCGCAGGTTGAGCGCCCCCTGCTGGCCTCACTAACACCAATTCCAACAGCAACCCAGTTTTCCCATGTGGTCTCCCATCCAGGTACTGACCACTGACAGTTGACCAAGATTTCTAAAAATCCTTTCTTTGTATTGGTCTTAAGTAATATTGTAATTTTCTGAGATACTGAATTTGTTTTTTTTATTAGTGGTCGTCAAAATCAAAAGAAATAAACACTTGAAATATATCAGTCTGTGTGGACTGACTATACATTATACAAGTTAGTCTTCTGGAATGGAATTAGTAAAATAAATCAACTTTTTGAAGATATTTTAATTATATGACCAGCACCTGTACACGTACTGAAGACAGAATTGAGATTATGGCAGGACTGTCTCTTTAAATTAAGTTTATTTGTCAGAACCCTACTGAAAAAAACAGCTTAAACCAGCCTAATCTGGTTGGCTGGTTTTTAGCTGGTTGGCCAGCCTGGTTTTAGAGGGGTTTTGGCCACTACCAGCCTGGTTTCCAGGCATTTCCAGTCTGGTCTTTGCTGGTCAGGCTGGAAAATGACCAACTAAAACCATCTTGACCAGCCTGGTTTAAGCTGGACATAGCTGGTTTTGGCTGGCTAGGGTGGTCAAGCTTGTTTTAGCTGGTCATCTCCCAGCCTGACCCGCAAAGACCAGTCTGGAAATGGCTGGAAACCACCCTGGAAGAGGCCAAAACCCCTCTAAAACCAGCCTGGTTGACCAGCTAAAACCAGTCAACCAGCCTATGCTGGTTTAGCCTGTTTTTTTCCAGTAGGGAATACACTTTTAATATAGAGATAAGTGTAAGACGTCAATGCTATATGCATAGATTTACTGTTACAGTTAATGATGTGTAGCAGCAAATACACGGTACTGTGATGACAGAATTGACATTTTTTGGATGTACCGTCTCTTTAAATGGAGTTTATTTGTGGGAATACATCGTCATTATAGAGATAAGTGTAAGACGACCATGCTAAATCCACTAAACGACAGTGTTTAATGATGTGTAGCAGCAAATACACGTACTGTAGATCCTTCTTTTGAATGTTATCATGTCTTTGGGTCTGTAGGTTTGTTTTCTTTGGCAAATCCAGAGCAGCAAACTGAGTTTTCTCCTGTGTGGAGCTCACAGCACTTCTTCATGGCCCGAATCACATCCTCACATCGACTTTCAATGTATCTGTTAGCTGATAAACACAAAAGTCACACAACAGCCTATAGTTTTCATGTATAAGGCGAGCTGAACACAATAATGACAGCATGTAAGGCTACCTTGTAAACATTTCTGTATGGCGCAGGCCTGTTTTTGACAAGGATCTTTCTGTGACATCTTATTTTATGAAACGAAGCGGTAAAGTCCAACTTTGAGGATTATTTCCAGTTAAAGTCGATTGTAAACACAAGGACGTGACCGAAAACACTGCGCATGCGCATATCAATTTAGCATTATTATTTGCGAGCCTGTAATACAATAATTGCTTTTTGTACATCACTGTGAGGGGTATGTTTAAGGTTAAGGTAGGTGTTGGCGTTAGTAAAACACAATTATATTGGTAATTTAATAAATAAACGAAAACATTTTCGCAGCTGTGTGTCCTGCTCTAAATGTCCTCCGACGAGAAAACATGTTCCTGTGGTAAATAATAGTACGTTTGATGCTAGTGTCAATAAAATAGTTTGTATTATCTTCATATATTCGTTTAACCTATATTAGTAATAACAGCTGTCACTTTTGACATGCGTTTATATTTTATGATCAACAAATGATTTAGTCACAAACATGTACAATCCAGTTCTGTGTCGCCCTCTGCTGCAAACATTCGCTCAATTCAGTTAATAAAAGCAATCTACAAGCGAACACAAAGAAAATGAGGGTTTCTAAATAGTAATAATTATTTATGTTTTAACTGCTTGTTTCAAAATTCAGTGAAATGATTCTGCTTGCGTTTACGTTAAACAACATATATCATTTTAAATATGACTCTATTTTACGTTTTTTCCCCACATAATAATGTTCATGTATAATACATAAATGATAACTGCTTATGAATAGATTTTAAAAAGGCAAATGGTTTCCAAAGTGGTGTAATTCGATATCTTCAAAGACGATCTGCTGCAGTTCAAAGCGAGCATCAGAATGGGGAAGAAAGGGGATTTAAGTGACTTTGAACGTGGCATGGTTGTTGGTGCCAGACGGGCTGCTCTGAGTATTTCAGAAACCGCTGATCTACTGGGATTTCCATCTCTAGGGTTTACAGAGAACGGTCCAACAAAGAGGAAATATCCAGTGAGCGGCAGTTCTGTGGGCGCAAATGCCTTGTTGATGCCAGAGGTCAGAGGAGAATGGCCAGACTGGTTCCAGCTGATAGAAGGCAACAGTAACTCAAATAAGCACTCGTTACAACCGAGGTCTGCAGAAGAGCATCTCTGAACACACAACACGTCCAACCTTGAGGCAGATGGGCTACAGCAGCAGAAGACCACACCGGGTGCCACTCCTGTCAGCTAAGAACAGGAAACTGAGGCTACAATTCACACAGGCTCACCAAAACTGGACAATAGAAGATTGGAGAAACGTTGCCTGGTCTGATGAGTCTCCATTTCTGCTGACACATTCGGATGCTCGGCTCAGAATTTGGTGTCCACAACATAAAAGCATGGATCCATCCTGCCTTGTATCAGCGGTTCAGGCTGCTGCTGGTGGTGTAATGGTGTGGGGGAGATTTTCTTGACACACTTTGGGTCCATTAGTACCAAATGAGCATCAACGCCACAGCCTACCTGAGTATTGTTGCTGACCATGTCCATCCCTTTATGACCACAGTGTCTTCATCTTCTGATGGCTACTTCCAGCAGGATAACACACCATGTCATAAAGCATGAATCATCTCAGACTGGTTTCTTGAACATGACAATGAGTTCACTGTACTAAAATGGCCTCCACAGTCACTAGAGCTCAATCCAATAGAGCACCTTTGGGATGTGGTGAAACGGGAGATTCACATCATGGATGTGCAGCCGACAAATCTGCAGCAACTATGTGATGCTATCATGTCAACATGGAGCAAAATCTCTGAGGAATATTTCCAGTAGCTTGTTGAATCTCTGTCACGAAGGATTAAAGCAGTTCTGAAGGCAAAAGGGGTCCAACCTTTTAATAGTAATGTGTACCTAATAAAGTGGCCGGTGAGTGTAGTTCTCCCCGATCAACATACGTACACGTTTGTTTCCTGTCGGAAGGAATATAATGTAGCGCACGCTATTCGCGGATATGGAAGTGTAGTACAGTAATAAACAAAAACAAACAAATCAAAGCAGAATATTATCTTTTGTAGACTTTACTGTACACGATGGCTGTCAGCGCAGTGCATTTAGAGTCGGACGCGTTTCTGGTGTGTATGAACCACGCGCTGAGCACCGAGAAAGAGGAGGTGATGGGACTCTGCATCGGAGAGGTTTGTTTATAAGATTGTTTTTAACATACGGTGTGCTCTATGTGTGTTTATGAAGCGTTATAACGGCTGTATGTCTCTGTCAGGTGGACACGAACCGTATAGTGCACATTCATTCAGTGATCATCCTGCGGCGCTCAGACAAGAGGAAAGACCGAGTGGAGATTTCACCGGAACAGCTGTCAGCCGCGTCCACTGAGGCCGAGATATCCTTACACACACACACACACACACACACACACTCTACACACAAACAGATGCTCTATAAATACAAAGACACACACTACACAAACCGAGACCCCAAGATATCCTTATACACACACAAAATCACTAACTCTACACAACCTGACACTCTACACACAAACTAACAAACACTTTACACACACTCACTCCCTCAACACTCACTTGCAACAAAATACAGTTTATGAACACACAAACACACACTCTACACAAGCAGACACTGTACGCAAACACACACGCTATACACTCTACACAAACAATGTTCATTCAAACTATACATTTCACACACACTCACTCTATACACTCTACACACAAACTAACACTAACACACAAACTGTTCACAAACTAACACACACACACACACATGCACTAACTCTCACTTTATACACTCTACACACAAACTAACACTAACACACACACTTTATACACAAACTAACACACACACACATGCACTAACTCTCACTTTATACACTCTACACACAAACTAACACTAACACACACACTTTATACACAAACTAACACACACACACACTCGCACTAACTCTCACTCTATACACTTTACACACAAACTAACACTAACACACACACACTAACTCTCACTCTATACACTCTACACACAAACTAACACTAACACACACACTTTATACACAAACTAACACACACACACATGCACTAACTCTCACTTTATACACTCTACACACAAACTAACACTAACACACACACACACGCACTAACTCTCACTTTATACACTCTACACACAAACTAACACTAACACACACACATACGCACTAACTCTCACTTTATACACTCTACACACAAACTAACACTAACACACACACTTTATACACAAACTAACACACACACACACTCGCACTAACTCTCACTCTATACACTTTACACACAAACTAACACTAACACACACACACTATTCACAAACTAACACACACACATGCACTAACTCTCACTCTATACACTCTACACACAAACTAACACTAAAACACACACTATTCACAAACTAACACACACACACGCACTAACTCTCACTTTATACACTCTACACACAAACTAACACTAACACACACACACTATTCACAAACTAACACACACACATGCACTAACTCTCACTCTATACACTCTACACACAAACTAACACTAACACACACACTATTCACAAACTAACACACACACGCACTAACTCTCACTCTATACACTCTACACACACACTCTTTGAATGTGATTTTCCTGAACACGAGGCACAGGTTGGCAGAGATGACGGGACGTCCCATGAGGGTTGTGGGCTGGTACCACTCTCATCCGCACATCACCGTGTGGCCCTCGCATGTGGGTCCGTATCAGCATCTACACTTCAGATATTAGTAGAGTGGGTTTGGTATTACAAGCTTTAATACATGCACCTTGCTGTATTCCTGCATTACACAGATGTTCGCACTCAAGCCATGTATCAGATGATGGATCAGGGGTTTGTCGGACTCATCTTCTCCTGCTTCATAGAGGATAAAAACACAAAGGTTTGTTTGAGTTTGACTTTATTTATTAGGATAATCCTCTTGGGATGTACCATCTCATTTAAAAGGGGGTCTCACATCACATAATAATAATAACTAGGGTTGTTCCAATACAGATAGTATTCACAAAAACCTTTTATCTGCAAGTATTTAAAACCATATAATGATCTGAGACCATCTTTTTAAATGAGACATGTGCCTGCTAGCTTTGCTTAACGCTGCAGACACAGGGTAAAGTCTAGATCGGATACGCGGCCGACCGGATTTGCGATATGCACATTAATATAGCAGCATTTTTTAATGACACTGTATAATAATAATTAATATTTTTACAGTACTGTGACGGTTGGGTTTAGGGTTGGAGTGGGGGTAGACGTTAATAATATAAAATAAATGGAAAATTTAATAAATAATATAAAAATTCTCGTTAACTTCCGGCCGCAACCATATCCAATCTTTTTAGAAACAAATTTAATTAATTAATTAATTAATTTTTGTTATTGATTAATAAAAATCAATAAAAAAAGGAGTACAGAATTACACATAGAACAGTATACAAGGGAATTAACAACCAAAATTAATCATGTATATTAAGTATTTATTCCAGCAGTTGGGAAGTCTTGATAGCTTTGGTATTACTCTGTATTAGTGATGCGCGGATGGCGGTTATATCCGCGGGCGCTGCGGATAATCCGCGGGTCGGGTAATAAAAAAATACATTATGATTTATTGCGGGTCGGTTGCGGGTGGATGTAGCGGGACATGGCAGTGGACCAAAAGCAGAGAGTGGGCTATGCGGAATGGGAAGATATGAGACGCCCAATAATAGGCTAATGGATGAAGTGTAAGAGTCGCCCACTGTTCGAAGTTTCACTTAGAGGAGTCATCAGAGGAAAATCTGCTATCGTTCTGGGAGAAACAAGATCGCTTATTTCCACGACTGCAGCGCCCTGTGAGGAGAATCTTGGTCATTCCTACAACACGCGGTGCGAGCGAACGCTAATTCAGTGTAGCTGGCTGCGTTTGGAGGTGAGGCGGAATCGCCCGAATAGTAGATGCTGGTCTGTTTTTGCACAGTGCGAAGAAAAAGGCCAAGTAAACACAACATGGCTGCCGTTTAGGCTGAAGTGGCACCCTTTTAGTTATCTTGTTTCTGTATCTGCTCAAGTGTCTTTCTGTCTCTATTTGAAAATGAAGAAAATGTTGTCTGATGACAAACTTTAGTTTTTATAAATAAATGTTCATTTAAAAACGTTTAAGATTAACGTATTATTTTACTATCAGAGATGCGCAGATTATCAGGAGGATTCACAGGTATGCTGTTAGACCTGCTCATTTCACTTTCAGATTATTGTAAATTAGCATATTCAGGAGTTCATTTTAGCTCAATTTCAGGTTATTCTATGCGGTAAAGAGTTTCTCAGGACGCCATGCATATACATATATATGTTTACGAAGCAATTAATATACACAGGGGTTGGAGAATGAAACTGAAACGCCTGGTTTTAGAGCGATATAATTTATTAGTATTGTTTAGGGCCTCCTTTTGCAGCCAATATAGCATCAACTCCTCTTGGGAATGACAGATCACTTTCCCGAACTCTCACATTCAATCTGCCCAGTTGGTGGAATGAACTCCCTAACTACATCAGAACAGCAGAGTCACTTGCTGTCTTCAAGAAACCACTAAACTCAACTGTTTAGTCTCCACTTTCCTTCCTAATCTGTAACTGCCTCTCTGGCTATACCACTAACTGTACTCTCTCTCTCTCTCTCTCTCTCTCTCTCTCTCTCTCTCTCTCTCTCAAAATAAAAAAACAACATTACTAATGCTTTGCTTCTTAGACTTTACACACCTGAAACGTCTATAGCACTTGCTCACTGCTGCTGTTATAGTTGTGTAAATTGCTTTCTTGTCCTCATTTGTAAGTCGCTTTGGATAAAAGCATCAGCTAAATGACTAAATGTAAATGTATTCAATTGTTTGTTGTTTTTTAATTGTACATTTATTATTGAAATGTTCTTGCCATGAAAATAGCCTCGGTTGCTGAGATGGCATTAACTAAAAGACTTTACATTTTGATTTCTGAAGCGTTTTGCTGTGTGTTGTTTACCCTGCTGGTTGTTTGTGTTTCTCTTGTAGACTGGTCGAGTGCTGTACACCTGCTTCCAGTCAGTACAGGCCCAGAAAGGCTCAGAGTAAACACACTACTTTCCCTTTTATGCATTTCTTCAAATCACCATGTTTAATTCGCTTCCCTTACAGAAAAAACGCAATGAGCTTCACATGTTAAAATCAACACGATCAAATGAACATGTGAATGTACGATTTCTTCTTTAAAATAGCCAGAAACCTCTTGAACAGTGTTATATATTTAGACTTATGCATTTACATGATCCCAAATGTTATGAAGACTGTTCAGGAAACATTTGATTCATTGTTTAATTGCTTGTGAAGGGCCTGTTGAGTTTTTAATTTCACTTTATGTTATCTAATATGTACTAACACTGCAATTAATCATTTGTTGCATGATCTTTTACGCATCGATATGCTCATGAATATGCAAATGACGCTCCTTTTTATGACAAGGTATGAGCGGATCGAGATCCCGATCCATGTCGTTCCACATGAAGCCATTGGGAAAGTGTGTCTGGAGTCGGCAGTGGAGTTACCCAGAATCCTCTGTCAGGAAGAGCAGGACACGTACAGGAGGATTCACAGGTATGCTGTTAGACCTGCTCATTTCACTTTCAGATTATTGTAAATGAGCATATTCAGGAGTTCATTTTAGCTAAATTTCAGGTTATTCTATGCGGTAAAGAGTTTCTCAGGACACCATGCATATATATATTGCTTCGTAAACATACATATATATATATATATATATATATATATATGTATGTTTACGAAGCAATTAATATACACAGGGGTTGGAGAATGAAACTGAAACGCCTGGTTTTAGAGCACTATATTTATTAGTGTTGTTTAGGGCCTCCTTTTGCAGCCAATATAGCATCAACTCCTCTTGGGAATGACAAATACAGGTCCTGCAAATCGGCCAGAGGGATTTCGAACCATTCTTCTTCAGAATAGTGTTCAGGTCACTACGTGATGCTGGTGGAGGAAAACATTCCTGACTCACTCCTCTAAAACAGCCCAAAGTGCTCAATAACATTTAGATCTGGGTACTGTGCAGGCCATGGTATGCTTCACTTCACTTTCTTGTTGATCAAACCACTCTGCCACCAGTCTTGCTGTGTGTTGGTGCATTATCATCCTGATACACGCCACTGCCTTCATGATAGTGTTTTTGACATGTTGGGTCACATGGTCCTCCAGAATGGTTGGGTAGTCCTTGGCAGTGACCCAGCGCCCGTCTAGCACAAGTATTGAGCCAAGGTAATGACTTGATATTGAGCTCAAACCTTCACTGATCTTCACTCTGCAAGTTCAGCATTCGGTATCAGCAGTCTGGGTGGGATGCTTCTTTGGGGCTTCTCCACACTGTAACTCTCCCGGATGTGGGAAAGACAGTGAAGATGCACTCATCAGAGAACACTGGTCAAATTTAGCCATGAAACCTTCAACACTAAATTGGCCAGTGTTTCATTTTTATTGTCCAACCCCTGTATAGGTATGCAGGTGATTCGACACACTTGTAAAGTGCATGAAAATGTGGAAAATGAACCTGTTAAGTGATTTAAAAGTGCTTAAATTTGACTTTGTACGAACTTTGAGTTTTAGTAATTTCCATAAATCTAAATTTATAGTAATTTTTTCTCTTCAATGCACAATTTAAAATCATTACATCTGAAAATGATTCAATATTGAGTTTTTCTAATGAACCTCTTCATATATTTCCATACAGTATAATTATTTTTCTTCTTCAGTTTAACTCACCTGGATCCAATCACAAAGATACATAATGGATCAGGTAATGTCTCATTTCAAGATATTGTTTTTGCTCGCAATTTAATAAAGTTGCAAACGAGTTTGTTGTTATCATGATACGTGTTTCCTATTTTTGTTTTTTTGCTACACAATTATGGAGTCAATCTAGGGCCATATACAGTTGAAGTCAGAATTGTTAGCCCTCCTGAATTATTAGCCCCCTTGCTTATTTTTTCCCTAATTTCTGTTTAACGGAGAGCAGATTTTCTCAACACATTTCTAATCATAATAGTTTTAATAACTCATCTCTAATAACTGATTTATTTTCTCTTTGTCTTGATGACAGTAAATAATATTAGACTAGATATTCTTCAAGACACTAGTATTCAGCTTAAAGTGACATTTAAAGGCTTTACCAACTTAATTAGGTTAACTAGGCAGGTTAGGGTAATTAGACTATCGAAAAAATAAATATAGCTTAAAGGGGCTAATAATATTGACCTTAAAATGTTTAAAAAATTAAAAACTGCTTTTATTCTAGGCGAAATAAAACAAATAAGACTTTCTCCAGAAGAAAAAATATTATCAGATATACTGTGAAAATTTCCTGAATCTGTTCAACATCATTTGGGAAATATTTAAAAAAGAATAAATATTTCAAAAAGGGGCTAATAATTCTGACTTCAGCTGTATACCTGCAAATTAAAATAAAGTTTTGCAAACAAAAAATAAAGTATTGAGCAAAAAAAAAAAATGCAAATATAATTAATTTTTGAGAAAAAAATATTTTTGCTGACAAAAATGAAGAATAATAATAAAGAACTACAAAAGGGAAAATTAAGTTTTGAGAAATAAAACTTAAATTTGCAAACATAAGAACTGCAAATAAAAACCAAGCAGTGCAAAAAACCCTAAAACATTTGCATATATTCAGCCGTGAGTTTGCAATACTGTTTTTACTTTACACATCACGTTTCTGGGCGTTTCTGCACTTTGTGGCCCTGATTTGACAAGGGGACGGAGTCAAGGGAACAAGGGGTGTTTACGACAGGCCATGAAGTGCCAAGTGAAAACAGCATCACAAACTCACGGTTGACTAAAAAGCAAATCAAAATTTTGATTATTATTATTATTATTTTGCACTGCTTAGAGTTTAATTTTCCCTTTGCAACCCTTTATTTTTGTTAGGTTTGTGATTTTTGGAGATTTGCATTCATTTATTTTTGCTCATTACCTAATTTTTTGTTTGCGAACACCTTAGCAACACCTTAGCAACCACCTAGCAACCACCTTGCAACACCTTAGCAAGTGCCTAGCAACACCTTAGCAACCGCCTAGCAACCGCCTAGCAACACCTTAGTATTCAAGTATATATGGCCCTAGATTGACTCCATACACAATCTGTGAAAAATAATTTCAATTAGCATATAAAAATAATGCAAAACTGATCCATAAGTTAATGTATTGATTATTATATTAATAATTATATTAATATAACATAAATTAATTATAAAAATATATAATTTAATTATTATAAATTCATATCATGATATTGAAAAAACATTAAAAATAGCCAAAAAATATGTGGTGTATTGATTTATTGCATATACATGTTTAGCTCAAAGGTTTTAAACTAATTACATTGCAAAGGGATTATGAATAGGTAACACTTTATAATAAAGTCTCATTAGTTAGGTAATGCATTAAAATCCAGATTATAGAGAAATGTTAGAGGTTATTTAAAAAAACACAACTGAATTTAATTAGTTATTAACTTTTAATGCATTAGACATTAACTAAGCCCTAATAAATGATTTTGCAGTTGTCGTTTATTTTTTGTTTGCAAACACCTTAGCAACCGCCTAGCAACACCTTAGCAACTGCCTAGCAACACCTTAGCAACTGCCTAGCAACACCTTAGCAACCACCTAGCAACACCTTAACAACCACCTAGCAACACCTTAGCAACCACCTTAGCAAAAAACACAACTGAACTTAATTAGTTATTAACTTTTAATGCGTTAGACATTAACTATGCCTTAATAAACTATCTTGCAGTTGTCGTTATATTGAATTTAGTTAAATGAACTGATATTAAATGGAGCCTTACTGTACAGAGTTAAACATCCATCCCTTTAATGGTCTGTTAAAAGCACGCATTGAACATTAAAATAAAGTGTGACCTTTTTTTGCAATGTGTGTGTTTGTCAGTGTTCACGAAAAACCTGTGCAGTCAGATGTCAGCCATCAGCGGGCCGCTCTTACAGTGGCTGGAGGACCGACTGGAGCAGAACAAACAGAGCATCATCAAACTGCAGAAGGAGAAAGAGCTGCTGACGCAAGAGCTGGCGGCAATATGAGGACACGGAACAAAACAAATCACTCACTGCACACTCACCTCTCTCCTCAAATGTTAGCTCTGCTGCCACTCTCGGATGGGAGATTAAAGACAGGACGTCTGTAAGTCCACAGTTCTGTGACCTCAGCACATTTTACAGAGCGACACTGCTAAATGCTGTTCTTACTTAGAGTTTCTGTCTTGTTTCTAGTCTAAATATCTGGAAATTCTCATTTTCTGGACAAGCAATGAATATAGTGTTGTTTTCAGAAATATTGAGTCAAAATTAAGGGAGTTTTCCTTAAAACAAGCTAAATATGACCATGAAAATTGAAATAAGATGAGTTTTTTGACTGCATTGGCAGATTATTTTGCTTGTTTTAAGGAAAAACTCACTTAATTTTGACAAGAAAACACGAAAATATGCTCTGCTTGTGTTGAAAATGCTTCTTGTTTTAAGAATTTTTAGACATTTGGACTAGAAACAAGATTAAGACCAGCATTTTTTGCAGCTTAGTCTAAGTTTCTTCCAGCCAAAATTCGAGTTATGAATTCTTTAGTGCTGGCTGCCATTACAAAAGAGTGTTGAAAATAAAACAGCAACTCTTTTAAGCCTTTCTACGGTGGCCCAGAAAGTTCAAATGTGTCTCAAGTTAAAGGGTTAGTTCACATGTAATTGAAAATATACTCATTTCCTCTTCCTCATGTTGAGTTTTCCTCTTCTTTTGAACACTGATAAAGATATTTTGAAGAATGTTGGGAACCTGTAACCATTGACTTGCATAGTAAGACAAACAAATATTATTGAAGTGAACGGTTACAGGTTTCCAACATTCTTCAAAATATCTTCTTTAGTGTTCAGCCGATAAGAGAAACTCATAAAGAGTGAATAAATGATGATATAACCAATTTTTTTGTTTTTATCCGTAAGAAACGTAGAAAACATCAGGACATTAAAGGGATAGTTCACCCCAAAAATAATATTTACTCATTATTTACTCTTCCTCATGTGGTTTATCATGAGTTTTTTTCTTCTGTTAAACACTGAAGAAGTTATTAGATCTTAGAAACCTGTAACCATTGACTTTAGTTGTAGGAAAAACATACGGTGGAGGTCAATGCTTATATGTTTCCAACATTCTTCAAAATATCTTCTTTTGTGTTCAACAGAAGAAACTCTTTAAGGTTGAGTAAATGCTGACATCATTTTAATTATTATTTTTATTATGCCTGAGAAACGTAGAAAACATCATCAGTTTGACAACATGCACTTTAATAAATTTATACAGAAACTGATTTAATAATTAATACAGAAACACACTGCAAAAACTGCAGGACACAGTGGAAATGTGTTGGGGAGCCCAGCCACAGCCCAGCCACTTGTAACCTGTAACCATTGACTTCCATAGTAGGGAAAACAAAACGTATGGAAGTCAATGCTTACAGGTTTTCAACATTCTTCAAAATATCTTCTTTTGTGCTCAACAGAAGAAAGAAAGCTAATAACTTGCAGCACATTTGAACTCTCTCATCCAACGTACCTTCCTGTTATTTTGTCATGCCATTGCACACACACAGTTTTGTTTTCTGATACTGTAGTGTGTATTCGCTCCACACTCTGAACACACTGATTTTATTCTCTGTTACTGATTTGATTTGGATGATGATCATCAGTGTACAGTGACATTATTTACTAGCGCTGTTTCTGCATAAATCTCTGAATGTACAAACGTGTCAGTTTGAAATGACAATGTAAAATAAAAGCTCAAATCATTAAACACACGGCAATATTAAAGAAGACCTATCATGCAGAAATCACTTTTATAAAGGGTTTAAACCCAGTTGTGTGTCAGCAGTGTGTGAATATATCCAGCCTCTAATGGTCAGCATGTATTAATTGCTTATTTTATAATCAGACTTGATTTAAATCTGCAGAAACACTTTGATTGACATCCTCCCTTTGTACGTGTCATCAGAGGGGGAAAGCCCCGCCCACTAGTGACCATCTCTTTCTCATTAGCATAAACAGCAGCTCTGAGTGAGTAGCAGCCAGCTGTCCATTAGTGTTTTGAATCTGCCACTATGCTGACACACAGGCGTTTGTAGCTCCGCCCTCTTTTGAATAGAGCACAATCTCATTTGAATTTAAAGCGACAGTCACCAAAACACCACACAATTAGAATCAAAGCCAGTAAGGGTCAGTTTCAGAGAGTTAGAAAACATTATCTGTGTGCTATTTTGAGCTGAATCCCTTTGAATTGTTTAATTTTTAATGATGATTTAATAATGATGCAATAAACAGTAGTTTGTAATACTTTTGGTAAAGGTATAATGAATGAAATGATGAAATAATTTCTTAAGGAGGCCAATAATATTGACCATAAGTTATTACTTTTGGATTTGTTCCGTCCATCCGAACTGAAAGAAATGAGACTTTCTTCTCCAGAAATATATAATAGGAAACACTGTGGAAAATGTTCTTGCTCAGTATAATTATTATTAACCTATTTCCCAAATAGCAATTAATAATTTGGTTTTCTACTGTAAAGCCATACTTTAGAAACAGTTCAAAATTCTTTGCCTTTATTTTCACAGCACTTCTCTCAATGGTGTTTGTGAGTGTTAAAACAGTTTCTTGTCACTAGGTGGCGCAGATGTCTTTGTTAAAGTGCAGAAGGTTTTTAAGAAAGACATTATCAGGAAAACATAATTATTCATTAAATAAGGATATGAATAATAAGGTTAAATATCACATATGTACAAAAAATATACATACATAAATTAACAATGTTTTTATTTTATAGATTATTGTTGTATATTATTTATTATTACTTAAACAAACAATAGGATAAAAAGAATAACAATAAACAAAAATAAAATCTTATAAAAAATAGATATAACTGTCTCCTATTTTATAAAAGGGCTAGTTTTTACTGAACTTTTTTTTTACTGAAACTATAAAGAGATTACTGAACACGTAGTATTATATTAAGTATATTAGTCATGTCAGATTTTCACAATAAAAATGAGCATTTTAATAAAAAACAGACAAACTGATAGTCTTGTTATCAGCAGATCATGAAGTCTAATGTTGCTTATTCTATCAGAATATGAATATTTCAAGATCTACATGCAGACTGCTATGTAAAACATTCAGAATGTTTAGTTAATATAACCAAATGTAAGAGGTTGGTGTGTATATTTTTCTAATAAAATAATACAGCAAGGAACATTTTCACAATATTTCCTATTATATTTTTCTCCTGTGGAAAGTGTTATATCCTTTACCTTAACTGTAATTTTAAAAAAGCAAAAAACAAACAAAAAGACAATTATTATTATTACGACTACTAACCTAACTTACCTAGTTAAGTTTTTAAATAGCACTTTAAGCTGAATACTAGTAACTTGCAAAATAGCTAGTAAAATATTACGTATTGTAATCACGGTAAATACAAATGATAGGAGTTATCAGAAATGAGTTATTAAAACTGTAAATTATGTATACGCTATTCTTAACATTTATATAGACTTGTTTTATGCAAGAAATAAGTCACTAAATGCAGTTTTATCTCAAAGGACCAACCAGCCAACCCAACCCAAAACACCCAACCAAACAACCCAAACACAGACCCAACCAACCAACCAACCAACCAACCACCTACTTAACCAACCCTAAAACCTAACACAACCCAACCCTAAACCAACCAACCAACCCAAACCAATCTACCCAACCACCAACCCCAAACCAACCCACTCAACAACCATTCAACCAACCAAAAAAAACCCCCAACTCAACCCGACCCCAAACCAACCAGCCAAACCCAACCCTACCCAAGCAACCCACTTACTCAACCAACCACCCCTACCCTACCCTTCCCTACCCAACCCCAAACCAAACCACCAACCTAACCCAACCCTACCCAAGCAACCCACTTACTCAACCAACCACCCCTACCCTACCCAACCCCAAACCAAACCAATCAACCAAAAAAACCAACCCAACCTTATATAACCAACCCACTTACTCAACCAACCAACCAACCATCACTACCCAATCCCTAACCAACAAAACCAAACAAACCCACCCAACCACCAACCAAAAAAACTCAACCCATCCAACTTAACCCCAAACCAAACAAACCAACCAACCAACCAAACACAACCAACCCACTTAAACAATCAACCAACTAACCACCCCAACCCCAAACCAAACCAACCGTCTAACCCCACTCCAACCAACCAACCAACCAACCAACCAACCAAACACAGCCAACCCACTTAAACAACCAACCAACCAACCACCCCAACCAAACCTAAACCAAACCAAACCAAACCACCCCACCCACCCAGCCAGCCAACCCAACCACCCAAACCAAACTAAACCAACCCACTTACTCAACTAACCAAGCAACAAAACCACCCCAACACCCCAACCCAACCTTAAACCAACCAATCGAAACCAACCAAGCCTAACCCCAAACCAACCTAATTAACCAAACCAAATCAAACTAACCGACCCCCCAAAAAACCACGCTTCCCACCCAACCAACTAACCAACCAAACAACCAACCAACTAACCACTAACCAAAAATCAAAACTCAACCCCAAACAAAACTAAACAACCAACCACACCCAACCCATACCCCCCCCCCCCCAAACCTAACCAAACCAACCAAACCCATCCAAATTAACCAAACCAAATAACCCTACCCAACC
Organism: Danio aesculapii; assembly: GCF_903798145.1. NCBI lineage: Eukaryota > Metazoa > Chordata > Actinopteri > Cypriniformes > Danionidae > Danio > Danio aesculapii. Next base: position 1,205,360 of record NC_079455.1, read on the forward strand.
AAACCACCCAACCCAAACCCCTATAGGCCAACACTTTTGAGATGTTTGTGCTTTAAACATGTGTTGTGTTGTGAAGGCAGTTAGACTGATCCTCTTTCACTGATGGCTCTGACTCTGCTCTACAGTGCAGCTAAACTCCTCTTTCACAGCGTTCCTGTCCTTGAGAAATAAGATCTCGGCCACTGAAGCAGCTCTCCAGACATCAGCCGACATCTGGAGTGCAAATGCTCATTCAGGACGAATATCCCACATTTATTGCCCCTTACAGCCGAGCGTAAAATCAGGCCGTTTTGTGTGCAGGCGAGTCCTAACACTCCACTAAAACAGAAAAGTGTGTGTGTGTAAAACTCATGGTGGGACTGAGAGCAGGCAGGAGATATTAAAAACAGAGGCGGATGGAGAGAGCAGCAACATCTCTCCTTCTCCTCCTCCAGTGTGTATCAGCAGAGCGGTCATTACTCAATCAGAACACACACACATTCAGCCTGAACACCAGACCACTGTAAACCTCAAGCCTCCTTACATCTGGAGCGCTCAGTGTGTGTGTGTGTGTGTGTGTGTCTGTCTGTGTTTGCGTGTCAGTGTCTTTGTGAGTGTGTATGTGTGAGTGAATCTGTGTGTGTGTGTGTGACTGTGAGTTTATGTGTATTTGTGTGAGTGTGTTTCTGTTTGTGTGTGTCTGTGTGTATATGCGCGAGTATGTTTGTGTGTATGTAGTTATGTGTGTGTTTTTGTGTTTGTGTGTGTGTCTATTTCTCTGTGTATGTGTCTGTGTGCATCTGTGTGTGTGACTGTATATTTGTGTGAGTGTCTGTGTGTTTCTCTGTATATGTGTGTGTGTGCATCTGTGTGTACTTGTGTATATGTGTGTGTGCGTTTTTTGTGAGTGTGCATGATGAGGACAAAGTTTAAGTGTGTGTGTGTGTGTTGGCAGCAGGGCAGTGTGTTTGATGATCCGCCTGTGGGCCCATGGGCCCCTGTATATATTTCTGGCAGAGGGGCCACTGTGGTGTAGTGGACAGTGACGTCCCAGAGGCAGACGGTGTTTAATTAACACCTCTGAAACAGACAGGACTGAACACACTCACACACACTTTCATTCTGTCCACCATTATTAAACGCTCTTAAACATACTTCAAGAGTTCACACTTAGCTGATGATTGATTATAAAGCTTGGCATGCTGTCCCAGGAGAGAGCCCTGAGCTCATAAGATCCTCAAGCTTGGGGTTTCCTCCCATTGCAAGGCGAGAGGCGAGTTTGAGCTCAGGTAGATCTGGAGAACTCTGCTGTAGTAGCTAATGAACAGATAGTGATTGCTCTTAAGAGATAACTACTTACTAGGAGCATGTCTATAGTGCTAATTTGGATTAGTCAATTAGTTTAAGTTGCATGTTTTTGGACGGTGGGAGGAAACAGGCGGAAACCCACGAGAGCACGGGGAGAATGTGTAAACTCCTCACAGAAACGTCGGCTGGCTTGGTAAAGACTAGAACCAGTGACGTTCTTGCTGTGATGCAACAGTGCTAACCACTGGCCCACCGTGCCACCCATCTAGGAAAGGAGGAGGAGTAGGGGTGGAAGGGGGGATTCATCAAAACAAAGATGGCTGTGATATGGAACTGAGGGTATTTATAGTGGCTTAGGAATCGTCTGATTGGTGAATCATCAGTTGGATAATGCGGGACCAGCTGTGATCAATAATAAGCACATGATCCTCTCGATATTAGTTTATAAATAAACTTCACAAAATACTGCGACAGATCTCGAGAGCCGCCCCACCCCACCCGCTCCTGCTGCTTAAAGATTGTTATGAGGGTGTGTTGCTGGCGGAATTTGACTATGGTGTTTATTTGGTTTCATCAATTTACTTATATCTCATATTTTGGACTGTGGGAGGAAACCGGAAGACCCGGGGAAAACCCACGCGAGCGTGGGGAGAACATGAACTCCGCAGAGAAATGCCAACTGGCCAGGTAGAGACCCGAACCGGAGGCATTCTTGCTGTGAGGCCAGAGTGCGAGCCGCCGTGCTGCCCTATAGAGAAAAAAAGAGGAGGAGAGGGGGTGGGAGGGGGGGATTCTTCAAGACGAAGATGATTAAAGGTAAGATGCTTTGTTTATTTATACTGAGTTAGGAATCGTCTGATTGGTGGTTCCTACGTTAGCCTGACTCGGGGCCATTTATATTTATTATTATACGTTTTTTTAGATTTTATAATGAACTTTTTACAATGAAACACATTTATAAATATTTTTTTAGGGGTTTTCACCTTTATTGTAATAGGACAGTGGAGATTTAGAGACAGGAAAGTATTGGGGCAGAGATAGAGGAAGGGTCGGCAAAGGACCTTGAGCCGAGAATCGAACTCGGGTCGCCGTGAACACCTAGGTGCCATGTGTCGACGCACTAACCACAAGGCTATTGGCGCCGACTGAAAACACATTTATAACACAATGGTGTTCAATGCTAAATACACGAGTCATGCTGAACCTGCCTTTGCCTTGATTTGCTCATCGATGTCTTGTGTATTAAAACATGTCATTTCAGTTGACTTTTTTGTAACCCAACAATTAAACCAGGGGTGTCCAAACTCGGTTCTGGAAGGCTCGCGTCCTGCATAGTTTTGCTCCAACTTCCTCCAACACATCACAACACACCAGTCTGGAAGTTTCTAGTATACCTAGAAAGAGCTTGATTAGCTGGTTCAGGTGTGTCTAATTGGGGTTGGAACTCAAATATGCAGGACACCGGCCCTCCAGGACTGCGTTTGGACACCCCTGAATTAAACAAACACACAAACAAAAGGTTACGTTGAATTAGTAATGGCGGTCTCCATTGAAGGCTTTCGCCGCAACCTGCGTTTCTAATTATTCTCAGATGGGGTGGTGGGCCAACTTTGGCCTGCAGGCCCTACTGTGGGCATCGCTGGTTATGAGAATATTGCCACATTATATGGTTATGAAAACATGATATTGTTGCCTTTAGTGATTACCAAAACATAACACAACTGGAATAACTACAGCAGGTCTCATATAGTCGATCTCATATGAAGTAAGAGATCACGATGGCATATGATGATGTGTGCAGGTGTTGTAGTGGCGTCCCCTTTCTTAGAGGTAAATTTGAAGCTCTTCCCCTTTACACTCTGTTTTAAGGGTTAAGGGGAACGGGTAGGGGTTAAAAAAAATAGAGTTTGGGTCTAAATATCTCAAATTTATTCAAGATTATTCTGCTAACCTCATTGTCAGATTATTTTGCGTGTTTTAGGGAAAAACTCACTTCATTTGACTCATTCTTTCTGAAAACAAGACTATATTTTTTGCTTGTCTGGAAAATGCATCTTGATTTAAGAATCTTTTGATATCTGGACTAGATACAAAACTAAAAATGAAGTAAGCAAAGCTTTTTTTGGCAGTGCAGAAACATTATGTTGACTTTTTAAAATTGTATGGATGAGTTTCTATAAGGCACAACGATGCTTTAAGCAGCTCACGTACTGTAAGTGTTTAAGAAGGATAAAGTGACACGTGTGGCGTAATGAGAAATACACACACCACTGTGTGTGGTCTATGAAACACAGTACCAGGAGAAATCTTGTTTAAAATGAGTGTAAATTGCCTCCAGTAGCCAATCAAGCTCAAATGAACAAGTGTAAATCCCTGAAGCAGAGCTGTGAGCTGGATCTGCTGCCAACACTGCAGCAGGAGAGGGGAAAACAATACAACACAAGCATCATGTTTTTAAAATCAGATGTACAATGAAGTCAATGTAACACGTGTGTGTGTGTGTATATATATATATATAAATAATTGGTCTTGCATCTCAGAATATTAGAATACATATAATACATTGCTATCAGGATGTGAAGAGACTTTCAACCAGCAGACCATTTGTTTTTCCCTAAAGATAACCACCTATTGCACTCCCCTTGACATTAAAATAAAGCTTTGTAGATGTTAGTATCAGTATTGTTAGTTTGTAGGATATCTATAAGCTAATGTACTCCAAAACAGTGACAAATATTGATGTTTAGAAGATATAAAACTGATATCAACATGTAAAGTTTACGGTTGATCACTTCTGCCCAAGTGGATCGACGATTATATTCACGTCTCCTCATACTTCAGTTTCTCATCAACTCTTCTGACCAGTCAAATCCTCTCTAGTGTCTGACATGCCCCGCCCCTTCTTCTTATTGGCTCTTCATTTGATGCGCTTGAGCTCAAACACTCACTGGCAGAGCTGTGAGGAAAACTAAATACTACTGGCTGACTTTTCAAAAGGGGAGGAGCTGCTATATGCCCCGCCCTCTCGTGATGTTTCGATTGAGATGACGTCAAACATCAAATAAAAACGCACATTTCAAAGCACTTCATAGGAGCTTTAATGCAGCCTTATTGTAAATGGTGACTGAATAAAGTGAAATCACATGCCTTGGAGAAGCCTTGCTTCGGCAAACCAAGTGAGCATGCCAAAGCAGAGTTACAAAGAGCACTAGTGATATTTCACACACATCATTTCCCCCCCACAGCGTTCGCTTGAGAGAAATGACAATGAAAGTGCTGTGCTGCAGAATGGGAAATGCTTAAGTGAAGTCTGATTGAAGAGATTCGTTCTACGCCGCAGACAAACCTGCCAAAATGTCCGCTGCATCTCAAGATAGTCTTAGAGTGGTGTTACTACAAAATAAAAGACTTCATGGTTTCCTGTAGCCACACATCACACTGACAGCAGATGATGAATTGCTTGTAAATTGAAGGCTTCGTTTCTTGCCTGTGAGAACTTTGATGAATATATATGGAAAGAGAAAACAGACTTTCCTAGCTTCCTAGCATGCTTTATAGCTACAAAACTTAGAAAAGTAGCACAGACCCTTGAAGTTTTAATCCTGAGACCTCAATTTAAACTCAATTTAAACCAAGATGCGTACAAATTTTGCAACACAGGCTCATTGTGAAAACGTAGCCCTATATACATTTCTGGAGAGCATGAATTATGTAGCCAGAGAAACCTATGGCTGCATTTGTGTGACCTATGGCTGCACAGTGGCCTCTGGTGGATTTACGTGAGAACAGCAGGCATAAATAGCACTCGCAAGAGAGATTTGAGATCTGAAAAAGCATACACAGCGACCTCTGGTGGATTTACGGAAACAAAAACTGCAAAAAAACGCAGCTCTTGGGACATATTTTGCGCTCTCCAGAAATGTATACTGGGGTACGTAATCACAGTGAGCCTGGGCTGAAATTTTGAAAATGTGATTCTGGTATGATAAACATTGTATCTGATATTAAAAAATGTCCATAAACTACAATGTTTGTTGACCCACTCATCTTTGCAAAATTGTTGTAATTTAGCCACATTGGAGGAGTTTTTGTTTTAGCATGAACAGTGTTTTTATGGTAATCTCAAAGCATCTCAATTGGATTCAGGTCAGGACTTTGACTAGGTCATTTCAAAGTCTTTTTTTATTTTACTTCAGCCATTCATAAGTGGACTTGATGGTGTTGTGTTGGATTATAAACAGTGTTTTTATGGTCATGTCACAGTGCCTCAATTGGATTCAGATCAGGACTTTGACTAGGCCATTCCAAAGTTTTTTTTTTATGTTTTACTTCAGCCATTCATAAGTGGACTTGGTGTTGTTTTGGATCATGAACGGTGTTTTTATGGTCATGTCACAGCGTCTCAATTGGATTCAGGTCAGGACATTGACTAGGCCATTTCAAAGTCTTTTTTTGTTTTACTTCAGCCATTCATAAGTGGACTTGGTGTTGTTTATAAAGTTTTAAAAGTGCTTAAATTTTGGATGAAGTGCTTGAAACTGCTTTAAAATGGAATTGTGCTGCTTTCATAATTTAATTGACGTTTTAATGAAAGTCATTTTGTACGAATCTAAATGAAAAAAAAAACCCACTGGCTTAGTTTTTGCTTCACTTTAATGTGTAATTAATTTAAACAACACCAAAAACATAACGTTTCTATATTCAACACGAGTTATATAGATGAAAGACGACACATTGAATGTTTTAGATGTGATTAAACAACGTTTGAGAATAAATGACAGTATTTTATTGCTTAGGGTAAACATGCTATCAATTTTCTTCCTTAATATACTATAACAAATTGCATCTGATGGTACTGGTAACTGGGAAACACCCATAAACACTCATTCACACACATGTACACATTCATACACTACACCCAGTTTAGTTTCTTCATTTCCCCTATAGCGCATGTGTTTGGACTTGTGAGGGAAACTAGAGCACCCAGAGGAAACCCACACCAACACGGGGAGAACATGCAAACTCCACACAGAAACTGACCAAACTGGGACTCAAACCAGTGACCTTCTTACATAATCAATGTTAATTTTTCTTTTTCTTGGATAAACTAATCGCTCTAACCTCTCTGTGTAGCTTTCTGATCTGAAAAGTTTGCGTGAACAAACAAGCAGGCACAGAAAAGGCCTGGAATAGTTTTGTTGTCCTGTCAGGGCTTTATAAATGATGTAAAAATCCTTGGGTTAGGTTTAGATAAATTGACAACAACAACAAAAAAAAAAATGATGTAGCACCGTAATGGACCAGGAATGTAGCCTTAAATTACCAATGACAATCAAAGCGCATAACACGCATCAGTATTGCTGTATTTTTTCATCCGAAAGCCTTCGAAAGGTCCCACGGGGGGATACGCAGCCTCATAAAAATGAATAGAAAAGGAAGGATGGTGTGGCAGTCTATTCTCAGGTTCAGTGGTTCATTTGAAAGGGGCTTTACCGAGCAAATAAATAAAAGATGTTTTGCTGTATCAGGCGCTTTTGGACAAATTAAATTCAATACAGCGGAACGCCCCATCTCAAGAAACAGTCTGTTCCCGTGGTGACGTGCTGGAGCAGAGAAACGCTGAGTGATGTCATCGATTCGTTCACTCAATTACCGAGATGCAGTTGCTGCTACAAAGGCAGAATGATCAGGCTTTCATTTATTCCCTTCTGCATTTCATTTGCTTATGCAGTGTGTTGCGGATATCGTTTTTTTAAATGTATATATATATGAAATGGATGAAACAAAATCAATGCCTAAAGTATTGAATTAAAAAGCATGTCGAATAGCACAAACTGAAGAAATAATACTATGTAATATGCTAATATGTTTTTTTAAGGTCATGTCACAGCGTCTTAATTGGATTCAGGTCAGGACATTGACTAGGCCACTCCAAAGTCTTCATTTAGTTCTTTCGCCATTCAGAAGTGGACTTGATGGTGTTGTTTTGGATCATATTAATGTAAATTAATGTTATTAACAAACCTTTAGATAAGATAGATACAAAACATAGGATTTTGAGCTCAATATTCTACTAATTAGCTGATTATTAGTGATCAGTAAGGTAGTCATTGGGTCTAGATGTTGGGTACGATTAGGCATGTAGAATAAAATCATTATAATAAACAGTTAATATTCAGATTGTTTTTTGGTCACATTTTATTGTAAGGTACAATTCTCGCTATTAACAAGACTTTAGTTTGACTGGTCTTTTGTTGGTTGACTGTTTACAGCAGGGTTTCATTAGTTAACTATTTTTCTTAAACAAATTTAACTAAAGTCGATGGAATGACAACTACAAAAGCATTTATTAATCTTAGCCGGTGATATTTCTTCGTGCCCAATAACGGAGTAACCTTTAGTCATTTATTGCAATGTTTAGTCACAGCTCGCTGATTTAGGGGTGTGTTGCTTCACATGTAAATTAGTTTCGGCTTCCTGCCCAACGTAACAAGGGGCGGGGCCATGAGCTCACCCGCTCTGCGTTTGCAACAGAGTCTGACAGGCAGACTGAGAGAAGGAGCAGGAGTGAGAGGATCCACATTCAGTCGTACATGTACGACTCTGACACAGACCAAGCAGAGAGTACAAAATCATTGTGTCTTTGTACAGTTTTACAGCCAACTGTGTGCTAGTTTCAAGTGCCGAGCTTGTACACAGAAACTAATAACCACGCACACTGAATTAACTTTGACTGAGGCACCGGATGCGCCGCTCGAAGCCGTGACACGGCACACCAGACACTCTCTGTGGCGCGGCAGAAACATGAAGTGTCCCGAATCATCGCGCCACGCATTTTTGAATTCTAAACATAGGTTTCTGCAGCGGTCCGCGGCGCCCAGCCGTCGACTTGAGTGTACCCTGATAGAAACCGATGTTTAGAATTCTAAAACGCATGCTAGTTAAGATCACAGGGAGCTTCTGGGATCGCGAGAAATGCAAACGGCTGAAGTATAAGGTAGACTCAATGAGAAGTACACATGTTTGCAAACCTACCTAAAGATACAACCAATAATTCCGATTAGAGCTAGCGTGTTCCTTTAGTGATATCGCTTCAACTCACGCTGAAAATGGCGGACGTGAATCAACAAACTGAGGGATATGATGACGCGCCTGTCAATCAATATTGGTGGGTGGGGGGACCGCTCTCCTACATAAAGTTGCGGTCGGTTTAAAAACCGCTCCAATTGGTCCACCGTTTTTATGTTGTTAAATTGAAAAAAAGCACTGGGTGTGCTTATATCAGCCCAATATGACACTCTATACACCA